>NW_022198208.1:40452-47089 GCF_009176525.2 Contarinia nasturtii | reverse complement strand
AGCGAAATGCTTAAAGCGAAATGCGTCGAATGCACAGCGAAATGCTTGAAGCGAAAGCCGAAATGCGTCGAATGCACAGCGAAATGCTTAAAGCGAAAGCCGAATGCACAGCGAAATGCTTGAAGCGAAGGCCGAAATGCGTCGAATGCACAGCGAAATGCTTAAAGAGAAATGCGTCGAATGCACAGCGAAATGCTTAAAGCGAAAGCCGAAATGCATTGAATGCACTGCGAAATGCTTGAAGCGAAGGCCGAAATGCGTCGAATGCACTGCGAAATGCTTGAACTGAGAGCCGAAATGCGTCGAATGCACAGCGAAATGCTTGAAGTGAGAGCCGAAATGCGTCGAAGACACAACGAAATGCTTGGAGTGAGAGCTGAAAGGCTTGAAGAAAGAATGAAAATGTGTGAAATGCACAGCGAATGCGTTATTAGCGAGCTGAAATGCGTGAAGAGGAAGCCGAAGTGCGTCTAACGCACAGCGAAATGCGTGAAAAGAACTTCGTTTCACGCATTTCGCTGTTCATTTCAACCAAAAAGGGATAGAATTGAATTATTTGTCTATGTTGCACTGACAAAAATAAGTGAACAAAGTTCATGTTGATTTTGTATAACATACGAAGCGCACAATTTAACATGAATACACTAGGGGGTAGACACCAATTCAAAATGAAAAATCTATGTTAAAATACTCAATTGTATAATTTCATTGATTCCAACGATTCCATTAGAATGATAATAAAAACACAAGACTCACAAATCCGAAGAATCCGAAGGATCCGAAGAATCTCACTTTGTCAATGATATAAAATGTGTTGATTGTTGAGTTAAATTTTATTCCATTGTTAAAAGTCGGTAAAAATGAAATCATTGCATAAACAAAAATAATTGAATTTTATTTTAATTTATATTTGCTAGCATGTTTATTTTCTATAAAATCAACATACATTTGTAGGTCAAAAGAAAAAACACAAAAATGTGAATATTTAATGAATCTAAGGATCTTTACGAATCTGTATTCACACTGTGCAAATCATTGGAATCATAGCAATTTAAATCAAAAATTTGAATCGAATGTGAATCTTTGTAAAATTTTTTAATCATACTAATCGTACAAATCCGACACAAAAGGTGAATGGATTCGCGGGTGTCTCCCCCCTAGTGAATACATGTGTACAAGAATCCGTGAAACCCAAAATACAAAACCATGATTAATACGTTTTATTTACAATCGTACAAACTCTCAACAATTTACGCGGTTCCCAAAGTACTTTCACTACACAAATAAAATTTGCTGATTTCTGAAACTGGATAAAATGCACAGAATCTCACTCTGCATCTGGCTAAAAAATTGCATGGGAAAATCGCTCTAATCTTTATTATAGCTTCTTTCATTTTTGTTTCTTTCCCCCCTTTCGTTTGCTTTACCAAACCCTCCATCAATTCGGGGAAATCTTCTTTTAACCATTGACTTCCATTTATTTCCAGATATTTTAATTAAAATCTATAAACTCGTGTGCATCGATTTTTGTCGGGTTTTCTGTGTAAATTTAAGTTTGAATTGGATATCATTTACGAATGTTTCACTTGATACCATTAATTAATTCTTACCACACACACATACTACATGATTCAATAAGTTTCCGGAATCGGGCACTAGATGGCATCACATACAAAAATTAGTCTTATGGCTGTCAAGTACCAACCTTCAAATCTCGACTGTCAAAACATTTCATTTCATTCCATCGCATAGTTTACAAGTTACAGTCATTTGAACAGTGCAACCTCTGATTATTTTTAAAACATGGAAAAAATGGAAATACGTGCAGTGATCAAGTATCAATTTTTGAAAGAGTTGAAACCTCAAGAAATCATCGATGACTTCCAGAAAACTTTGGGGACATCTGCTCCGTCGAAAACAACTGTTTACGATTGGTATAATGAGTTTAAACGTGGCCGTACAAGCACCAGTGATGAACCACGCTCAGGTCGTCCAATTGAGGTGACTACACCAGAAAACATACAGAAAATTCATCGCATGGTTTTAAATGACCGCAAATTAAAAGTGAGTGAGATAGCTGAGACCATGAACATCTCAATTGGGTCTGTGTTCAATATTTTGCATGAACATTTGCAAATGAAAAAGCTATTGTCCCGATGGGTACCACGAGTTCTCACAATGGAGCAAAAAGAAAATCGTATCATTGCTTCTGAGCGCGGATTGGATATGTATAAGCGCAATCCAATCGAATTTGTGTCTCGATTAGTAACGATGGATGAAACGTGGATTCATCACTATACACCGGAATCCAGTCAACAAGCGGCACAGTGGGTAGGACCGAGTGAAAGCCGTGCAAAACGATCAAAGACTCAACAATCGGCAGGAAAGGTTTTGGCCAGTGTATTTTGGGATGCGGATGGCATCATATTTATTGACTATCTTGAGCATGGAAAGACCATCAATGCTGACTATTACATAGCATTATTGGATCGTTTGGATGATGAATTGAGGAAGAAACGAAAACGTACACAGAGAAAAAATATTTTGTTTCTTCACGATAATGCACCGCCACACAAAGCACATAAAGCGATGACGAAATTGGAACAATTGGGTTACGAATTGGTTCTCCATCCACCGTATTCTCCAGATCTGGCCCCCAGCGACTATTATCTCTTTCCAAACTTGAAAAAATGGCTCCAGGGGAAAAGATTTTACTCCAATGCCGAAGTCGAAGCAGAAACTGATGCCTATTTTGAGGGACTTTCGACATCGTCTTACAAAACTGGTATTGAAAAGATAGAAAAACGCTGGACGAAGTGTATCGAGCTAAAAGGGAACTATGTTGAAGAATAAAGTGTATTTTTGACAAAATTTTGGTTTTCTCATTTTCATTCCGGAAACTTATTGAATCATGTAGTACGTATCAATTATTCGTAAAATTTACTTCGTATTGCAGTCGAATTGTAAGTTTTATTTATCTTTGCATCAAATGAGTTGCAGTTAGTTTGTCCAGAAAATTATAGTTTTCCACCGAATCTCCTTCGAAACTAAATCCAATCAATGAGACGCTCGAAAGAAAATGGTGAACAACATAAAAGTGCATTCGATGTGTAAAAATGTCCCATGTGTATGTTATCGATTGAAAATGGCCATTGGAGAAACTAATTAAACTTATGTTCTCATTTCTATCCCGATAAGTTTTCAAATTCCCTTTCGAAAAGAGCACGATAAGTCGAATGAATGTTATCGGTGTAAAGTTTTCAAATAAATCAAGCATTAAATTTCAGCACCTTTCGACATTCCAAGTGGTATTTGCGCTGTGTCGGAATGTCGTGTCGAATCAATAATTTTATTGACATACTTGGAACTTGCAATTCATGTGTTTCGGTATTTGGATGCAATAACCATTGCATTCTTGTAATACGATGAGATGAATTTAATGCAAGTCATATCGATGGAGATGAACGAGGAATGTGGTCTGCGACAGGATTGAATTGATGTAATAATAATGGTTCATCAGTTCACTCGATTCAAAAGAATATTTCTTGGTTAATCGACATCGGAGTGATGACAAGAGCAAGCGTACGCACCAAAATAACTTGAAATACGTTCATTTATTATGCACAATTTAATTAAATATCTGAACTCGATGAAAACTTCGAAAATACATAATTTAATCAATCATATAAAGGAATGTGCACCACACATATATAGAGAGCGTGAATTAATAAGTGAGAAACAGATAAGCACACAGAGGCAGAGAGAGAGTGAAGGGGAGCAGAAGCAACAGAGAGAGATAAATGGAGCGAGAGCGAGGAGAATGTCAGAGATAGAGAGAGGTAGGAAGAAAGAGAGAGCATAATATCATTTATCATTTGCATAATAAAATCATAAAAGACAAATCAAATGAGAGACGACGACGATCGGATCTGCTTGAATAATGATGTTGTCGAATGTCGATACAGCAATTATTATTTATTGACCCAGAAACAGCACATATTGTCACCAACATCTGTTGTTCGTATCCATAGAAATAGTATGACAAAAGCACAAAGGCATAATCAAATTCATTTTACATACAATGAAATTTCCGATAATTCGTCGGATCCAAATTCCAACTTTTATTAATTCAAATTATTCCCAAGACACTATTAATCGCACACTTCCCGTTTGCCCGTTTGCTTTGTGAATTATGCCAAAGAATTTCTTGGAAAAGAAGATTCTATTTTAAGATAAAAGTGAAAAGCAATTTTAGCTCCTTTTGCTTAAATTTGAATTGATTTACATCGATTTTTAAGTTCACCAATCTGATTTGAATGAATCCATTTACATTTGAAAAATTTATTTGTGAATTCATTTGACACCAATCTCAACGGCGTGAGACCGAAATTTGACGAAAAGTAAATTCGAAACAATTTTACGTCGAATCACCACAAAAAATGTTCATATTTTAATTACCTTTTTCAAAATGCATTTAAATTGGGTTTTGTGCAACCATATCGAGTATTGGTAAAAAAATAGGTGCCATAAAAGGTGCATTTAATAATTATTAAAAAGAGCCGAAAGCACTTGAGCTCGATGATTGACGTGCGTGTAACCGTATAATAACCATATAATTTTTTTTCTGATTTGAATTCAAGACCTACCAATGAAACAATGTTGAAATCGACAACGTCCATTGACCGTTTCGAATGTGATCAAATATTCAATATGTATATTACACGCTCGATCAATTCGCGGAATGTTGTTATGGTGCGAAAGAATGCGAGCGAGAGAGAGAGAGAGAGAAGGCGAGTAAAAAGTGTTAAAAATTAAAATGTTTAATTTCGTTTGACAATTTGCCGGGTTGGTGTTGCGCGTCCCACGAAACTGGAGACTGGTTGTCTCAGTTCATTTCAACACGCCGTGAAACTTTGAATTGCCGTTCATGATGGCGCAAGTTTTATGCAGTTTATTTTTTCATCATGAACGGTCGCCGTGATATCGATTTCAACAATGTAAACTATGCGTGTTTTCGATCTAATAATTTAATTTAATTTAGATTTTAAATATCAAATCGATTCTCATTTTCTGTTGTTGCGCGAAATGGAATTATAAAGTGTCCATTTGGTTGCTCGGGCGCAACTCCAAAACTGTTGTGACTTGCGGCAAGTCGTGTATCGCATATATGACCTCCAGCGATTCGATGTAGTTTGCACTGCTATCAAAATTAATTATCAGCTGTTTAAGCAACTAATTGCTTAGCGCGAACGAGGCAAACAGTTTTTTTGAGTGGCTGCATTGCACACATTCATTTTAATTATATCGATTTTCTGCGACTTAATGGCACATTTTTTTCTCATTCCGTTTCATTCTCATTCCATGCAGCTCGCACTGGCAAATTGATTGATTGCCATCAGTTAATTTCAATTTTAATTTGATGACGTTTTTTATTCTACTTCGTAAATCGTTCGAACCGTCAGATGAAACTTGAAGTGCTTTGCCGCCAATCCAGTTTTAAAATTCCATCCACATATTCAAGCGTTCGCTGTAATCGTACGAATTATACCAATCGAAAACGTTTGATTGATGGCTTGTCAAACGCGTTTTTCCGCAACACACATTTTCACATTTTCAACATCGAAAACGCGTGATTTTAGACACCATCATTAATTTCGAGGAAGACGAAATTCCGCGAATTATCGGAAGAGGGGTGCTGCGAGAAAACATTTCCAATTTTTTACAGCATTTATTCAAATACAGAAGTTTGCTTAATTATGATGTTTTCGTGTCTCTTTTTTTTGTAATCGAAACATTTTTCGATGGAAAAATTTACGTTTTCTTTTACGCACACCAGGAAAGGTATTTGGACATCGATTGAGTAGATTAAAGCCGATTCGAAGAAGGAATACACATTTTAAGGCGGATGGAATGGAAACTTTTGAAGGGAAAAAGTTTTCACAATGAAAATTGAGTTTTTAATGAATATAAGCCAATAGAGAATGCCGGGAATTGACGTTGACATCTGATTAGAATGATGGACTACTGAACAAATGCACGGAAGAATTTCTTTTTTCAAAGAAATTGAATACATTTGAAGCAAATTCAATTTCATTCCATCATGTTGTCAAATTGCATTTGTAAAATAATGACATCAACATCATTCGATTTTCATTATTCCTCGGACCAAAATGAGTCAAATATTTTCAATTCGTGAAAATCGAGCAGAAACTCTGTGATTCATGGGATTTTTCATTCGAAATAGAAAATAAAATGTCTTACATCCGTAAGATGAACTTTTCCGCACTGTGATCCACGACATGCATTTATTACAAATCTTTTACTCAAATAATTCACGAGAAAACTAAATCTGACATTAGTTTTAGATAAAAATAATTTTCGAAGCACTTTTCTTACAAAAACTACTAAAGATGGGAATTTTTGTATCGGAGCCATGCCTATATGATATCGCAATCATGTGAAAATTTGCAGAGGTTATTTTTTTCACAAAAAGTTAACATTCTGAAAGTTTGAAGAAATTTCAATGCATATTAAGGGTACAAAATTTCGTTTTAGAGCGAAAAATCCAAAATTTTGTTCGGGAGGTGCCTCTAATATTCGTTGAAATGTCTTCAAACTCTCGGAATAGTATTTATGT
>NW_022198208.1:0-35452 GCF_009176525.2 Contarinia nasturtii | reverse complement strand
AGATAAGTTATAAATGAATTTTGTGGATCACAGTGCGGAAAAGTTCATCTTACGTATGTAAGACATTTTATTTTTTTTATTTTTGTACGGGAAGTGTATCCAAATTTCATCGCATCGCAAAATAAATGTCAGATTCGTTTTCTCGCACCAAAAAAAAACCCTAATACCGATTTTCACAAAAATTGATCATCTACCAAAATAGCCCAAAATGAAAACTGGCGCTTTTTGAAGTTGCAAAAACTAGTACAGTGTTTTATATCGCCCCCATTGAAAAGTGCTCCATTCGGTTTAGCTGTCCCAAAAGTGAACTTGTATACTTTGTGTATTTCCGATTTAAAAGATCTTGTGAATAAAAACACATTCCGCTCAACTTTGGATCAAAAAAATCTTTTCATCAATCGAGATTTTGCTTGTCTTCTCTCTTCTTCTCCAAACTCCAAAAGTTCGATGAAAAAATTCAAAAAAACTACGTTGATGAATAAATTTGTGTCAATTAAAAATGCAATTGGCATGCGGTAGACGTGGTGCATTTGTTTATTGTGTAATTGATGTTAATGAATGTGATTTGAGCTCAATTCACTTTGCTCTCGCGCTGCAAATCGAAAATTTATGTGAATATAAATGTGGCTACTGCACACGTTTGCTCTTTTTAATTGGTGTCATAAACAAAGAACCAAGCCATTTAAAACCAATTGAAATCAAGTGGATGGTATTGTGTATAAATTGGCTGTGACAAGAATGTTGTGTTCGCGTTTCGTTTGTTGCTAATTGCCATCCGTCGGCAAACGAAGATTGAAAATGTAAATATTTATTTTTCGACCGGAGTGCGCGCTTCATAATAATCATCGAATGCGTACTACTTTAGTTTGAATGGTGCGATCGTCAATTTTTATATATATATGTAAACATGAATTGAGCCGGTTGTCATCCAGTCGTCAATCAACATAAATAAAACAATTTTATTTATATGCGTGCAAAAAAAACACGAGAATTAAATTAAATCGCCTTGTATTACAGTGTGCATTCTTATTTTAAATTCGCATATATTCAAATTGAAATGTATACACATGCATCAATCGGAATAGGCAGAAAGAGAGAACAACAAAAAAAAAAGTCGATGTGGCAAAATACTTCCATTAGCATTTATATTTACATTTTAACGAAGTATGCGACACACACGTACACTTAGAAATTTATCATTGACATTGTCACACGTAGAATGGAATAAAGGAATACTGGGAATGAAATCGAAATGAAAGAAAGGAATAAGCAAGAATGGGAAAGATGGTGCCGAGGGGAAAATAAAACGTTTTTTTTTTCTATTTAATGCGCTCAGTAATTCAATCTGCTGAAATCCTCATTCAAATAACGTAGATTCTTTTGTCAGATGATTGTAAATAAATAATAAATATTTTCATTTTAGAAAAAAGCTCTTTTCATAATTTACTTCTTAATTTTCTTTGAAATATAGGTAGTCGTATTCAACTGATTTGAATTTAAAGCATACACTTTACATTGAAACCATATAGAGGCAGTCAGCCATGGCTGGAGCGAGGAAGGACAGGAATGGGAGTAAAGGAAATGAATGAAAGAGAGCGATTGAGAGAGGAACGAGAGAAAGAGGGAGAGAATGGGAAAGAGAAACAGAGTTAAAGAGAGAGACGTGGAGATAGAGTGAGAAAGAGAAGGAAGCGACAGGCATAAAAGAGAGGTAGCGATAGAGAGAAGAAAGAGAGAGAGAAAGAGGAGATGCGAAAGATAGAGAGACAAGCGGGTATGGATGAGAAAAACTCTTGCGATAGTATCAAATATACAATCAATGAGCTGTGATTGTATATCTCCACACTCATCCACGTTTAATGAAATACAAAACTTCATTCAATGCAACGACACTGAAATAAATATATTTTTTTTGTTTGCAATTTGCAAATTTCAATAAAAATGCAAACACAAATAAATTGATAAAATTTTGATATGCGACTGTCACTGAATGCAGAGCTTGCATATAAATTGCAATTTCTATCGAATTCACCGAACCAACGAATCCAATGAACAACTCATTTTCAAACATATATATGAAAAACTGTGCGAAGAGCATTACATTTCGGTGTGATTGCAGTGAATTTAATGATGTTTACTGTGTGAGTGTGTGTTTTTGTTTCGAAGAAAATGGTGGCGGTTAGCCAACTCCCGTTGATGCAGATATGTTGTATGAGAACATTTGTGTCATGGCCAATACACCAAAATGTGTGCTACCTACTGCGAATGCAGTTGGGCTTTCATTTCTCTCTGTCAGCGAACAATGTTGGACCCATTCATGCGATACCATTTGCAAAAGTGAAAAATAATCTAATAATGCCAACAGAAAATAGGAAATAAAAAATGCACTGCAAAGTGGTCGGTGCTGGTGTAACCATCGTTTTTAGAGGAAATTTAATGGCTTTCTCTATATGACCTTAGCCAGAATTGAAAAAGAATGAGAGAAACAAGTACTAAGCTACATTGCAAAACGACTGTTGTTTTTTTGTCATACCATTCGAAGAATTGCCAGCATCAACAAATTGGCTCTCTTTCCCATTTACTTCGGTCCTTTTTTTATAAATGCAAAAAGCATCTTCAACAGAATATGCAAAAGTATTGCTTTCGATTACGCTTAATGATCAAAGTGAGAGTTTTTTTAGTCCTTTACTTCAAGTAAATTATGATTACTTTTCTTATGAATATTAAATGCGGAAAGTAATGGTGATAGACACACACACACAAAATGCTTTCCTATTGAAATGGCACTTACAAACAGGAAATTAGCTGGTTTGAATGGAGTTGCAATACATCCAGAAAGAACGAGACAGAGATAGAAAGGAACGTGTGAGAGAGAGAGGGAGATAGAGGGAGACATAGAGAGAGGGAGAATGAGAATAGTCAGAGAGCAGGAAATTGGAACAGAAAACACTTGTGGATTTTATCGCGAATTTTTATCGAAATGATTCGCGCAGGTAATAGAGGTAATTTCTGTACTTATGAATGCATTTTCTGTTGTTTTGCTGCACTTTCTGCGGATTTTTTTCTCGCATCGGAGGAAATGGAGGATACTGCCAGGTTATGATAAATTGGGTGAGGGTAAGAGTGGAGATAGGAATGAAAGTAAAGAGGAAGGAGCGGAGGACTAAAACGAAAAAAGGAAAGAGGCACTCTGTTTGGCGAGGGGCGGAGGAATACCAAAAAGAAGAAGAAGGAAGGGGAAGAAAAATACCGCAGAAAAGTAAATGTTCGGTAGCAAAATCAGAAGATTCAGCAGTATTCGTATTATTTTCGTCGCGTAATAAGTGTCACCATGGTATATACGTGCATTTTCCATTTTCTTTTCAATTCATCGGGACGCAAAATATGATTATTTATGCATTTCTAAGTATGCATCGTTAACTTGCTTATAAAACAGCGTTGTTGATATTTTGCATTTTAGAAAAATGCCATATATGATTTATCGTCTGTTACTCCTGTTGACTAGCTCCATCGTGATAACCGACCAGTATTTAATATGTGGTATCTGCTAACCATATACCCAATAGCATAAAATACACCGTACCTTTCTAGTGGATAAAATCTTCTATCACCGATATGCAAATTGGTACATAATGTTGACGCGTAAGTCTTTGTTGAAAATAATGTAAAAAGGCAACAAAGTGCATGGCAAATTTATATGCAAATTCATCGAACCGTAAATGTAATGAATATTCGATGCATTTATGAATGGTATGAACGGACGTGCGAGGTACAATGCCATGAAATTTGTACATATACAAATTACACACTTTGTTCAACAAACTATTGGTGGGAAAAATTTTCAGTAATTTCGATGTGTCAATCAGAAATGCATTTTGAAAATATTCAGCTGCAAACCAACACACACATCGATTGCACTTTAAATAGCAAACATCTCACTCACGTTCACCGAACATGTTCAATATTACGCTGTTTTTCCATTTCAACAACGTTGTTTTCTCATGCTCCCGCCTTTTGATCACATTTTGAATACTTTCAATTCCATCGCTTAACGACTTGAATAAAACCCACAATAAATCACCGCGAGCATCGTCATCATTTACATTTTAGTCATTAAACTATTTCCATTACGGAAAACGTAATAATGTTTGGTAAAATTAAGCGTAATAATGTTCATTTTTTGATTCCATGATAAAGATACATTTTGATTGGTTAATTTTTTGATTACTGGTTTTATGCGCACATGCACGTATTATGTTCCAACTTTTGTTGACGGAAATATTTGAAGCCACAATCAAAGAAATTCAAGGGTTTCATGATATCTTGGTTGTATTGTCGAAAGCAGAATAAAATCGATCCGAACTTACCTGAAACGAAAAAAGAAAACAAAGTTAACGTTGAAGGATTGAAGGTAAAAAGTATTCATGTGAAAATGTTGTTATTAAAAAGTAATGAATTTTAATAATGGAACTGTTGTCGATTATTGTGTGACGTCCCATCAGTACATGTGGTAAAAATATGTTTAAATGAAGTATGAAATTTGCATATATTAAAAAATATTTTCCTACGAAAGGAAGCTTTCATTTTGCGTACAACAGTAGGGTTCATAGCAACTTAATTCATAGTTGATTGGATATAATTCGAGCTCTTTGAACAATATTTACTTTACAGCGTAACTATTTACTTTACACACACAACTATTACCTCCCCGCACATACCGCTGTGTCAAGTTAAGGATTTCTTCAATGAATACAGATATTCAACAATGTATGGCTACTTGTAACCAATTCGACACAACATATGTACTCATCATATTTACATCTTGTTGATGTAAATTAAGTAATACACCAATTTTGAAGCACAAAATCGTGAGTCACTATGGAAATTTGACTCCTCTACAGTCTGAGACTGTTTTTAGAGAAAAAACACAAGGTGTGCGGAGAAGTAAAAAATTCGGCGATCAGGCGACCAATGGTGATCGAAACCAGTAACATGCCAAGATTTTATTCAAAAAACGATGTTTGCTAGTGTCGAATTGGATGCTTTCGCATATTTTAATCTTCAACCGAACTAACGGTAAGTTACTGACCATGTTCACTGTCATATGCGTTAGACAATATGTTCGGATTTTCTATAATCAAGAATCTACAAGCGTCATGAACTTGACCCTTACTCATTTTGCATCGACGAAGTGAGTGTGCTTTGGAGTAAATCGATGTAGTAAGTTCATATGATTGATGTCAATTTAATGCAGTGATCTGAAAAAAATCGCGATTATTTTTTTTTTTGCATGTACAATTTTTCAAGTAAACGAGTTAAATGACTTCATCTAATGGATTTTGACCCATCTCTGATTCAATATTTATACATGCGAATACGTGATCTCATCTTTTTGAATATTCTTGATGAATAATTCAAAACTGATAATTGAAATGTTTTTCTGTTCAACGTTCATCGATGATAATTTTTGATTTAATGACTCTAATGACGACTATATCACGAAAATGGCGCTTAAAGTTGCAATTTTGCAGAAATTTTTCAATAATGATCATTATCAGTTGAGGGGAAAAGTGGCATGAACATGAAAATCTCAAAGTCTCATGAGATTCATTGGAGTGACCAAATTTTTAAAAAATTAACTCAAAAGTTTCCATTTTTTCACAATTACGAGACTCTTTGTGTTTGGAACCGATAAACGATCTGTCTTTTTTCCTTCTTTCAGAAATGAATGATTCGAAAAAAGTTGTGTTCCGTTTCAAAGTTTAAATGAAAATTTTCGATTCGGAAAAACATGATGATAGCGATGTGTTGATGATTTTATATTCCAATCGACACTCAACAATTTTTTTTTTGTTCATGAAAATCATAAAAAATAATTGCCGGAAATTGTGTACACGATGCCAATGCAAACAATATACCGTGGTGACCACTTCAAAAATAAATCACGAAATCACGATTGGGCCATAAAACAGTAATTACTATGAGTATAAAACAAGAACTGTGTTTGTTTTCGATTTGAACTGATTTAACCAATCTTGATAAGAATTAATGTGTTTCGACCAAATCGGGTAATTAAACTTAATTGCATGTTGTGTATGTGCACTAATAACATTTGTTGAGTCACTATAGCGATCGAATGTCGTAGTTTTTGGCGTTGATTTTCATATGAAATCGATATCGCACCAATAGAATTGAACTTACTTAGCATTTGAACGACGGTATCAATTTTTTCTCGAAAAAATTCCGACATATTATGATTTAAACTACACAATGAGAGGCACTTATTGAATATCACAAACAAAATTCAAAAAAAAATGTTTAGAAAAAGTTCTCATTCAGTCCAGATTGAAGTTAATATATATTTTTTGTTGATAAAATGTTGATCCGACGGTAGAATTTCAAAGGACACACGCGCGCGGTACAAGAGATTCAATTAATGCACATGAGAGTGAGTGCGTTTTGCTTGGTGTCGATATTGACGTCTGAATGTTGACTAACATCGTTCAAATCAGGCCATAGAGCATTTAGCACATAAGCATCCCATTTCGAGAACATTGAAAAAAAAAACATGGAAAATGCTCTCACCACACTCACTCTTGCTCTCGTTCACTCTCGCTCGTTCTCCCATCGGCACATCGACAAAATTTATTCAAGCGAACATCAAATTGGCAACACATGTATGCGTACAAAATGTGTGTATGTGCGGTTTTGATGCGATTGAGTGTGTGCGAGATAACAGAGATCGGAACGGGAGAGAGCGGACGGACGCACGGTCCATTTGTCTCTCATGTTTACATGCGCGCTCATCGATTAAAGATAACCTATTGAGCCAAGCACATCGACTTAAATTCCTTTGATTATCTGTTGCTCGTATTGCTTTCACTCAACGCCTTCGGAGTGGCTATCACACACATACTCCGTTTTTTTTTTCGCATCGAATACATAAATTAGTTTCGACATTATTTCGAGCTATTTTTTGATCAATAACTCTTTCGGTAACACGGACCTCAATGCTTTTTTTTTGTTTTGATCTGCTCCAGATTCTCTCAGTTTTCATGTCTGTGAGAAGCTCACATCTGGATGATATCAAATATGCTCATCACTCGAATATCATTTCGCAGATTTCATTGCCGTCGATCGATGTAAACAAAACATTGATCGCACCAGACATAAATATCATCCAAATGATATCGTTCAATTTTTATTCGCCATATGCCATCCGATTTGTTTACATATTTTTCATACATACTGCATCATTTCAGTGATTTTGTTTTTATGAAAACACATTTTTTTCAACAACATGCGACTCATAAATTATTAATTGCACCAAATACATTTCGAGCAAATCGCGCAGTCAATTTTAAATATATCTCTTCGCTTTCGCGTGTACACACCCATATTAGTTTGAAACTGACGTAAGAAAGTTTTTTTTTAATTCACTGTATAATCAGGACAAAGGTCTGTCATTACGACAAAAAAAAAATATGAAACTGGAGCCGAAATTGATAAGAGGAATGAAGTAATCAGCGTAGAAAAAGAAAACAAACGAAACAAAAACAAGGCGTCAAACAATAGGCGAGGAAAACTCACAATTTATCGAAATTTTCATGCAATTCGGATGCGATAAAAGATGCTAATAAAAAAAAAAAAAAATTTCAAAGCGGATTTTCGTGGAATTTTACAAACGAAATATGAAATTCCCTCATTAAAAGCTGAAAAATGAACAAAATAAGAGACATTTGATGGAAAATTCGTTGAAGTTTGTTTCAAGCAAGACGATATTTGTTTCAAGCAATTCATAAATTGGAGGAAAAATGATAAAATTTAAATATTTGCACGAAATTCTTGGAAGAAAAACAAAAATCGAACTGAAAACTCGTGGAATATATTAACGATTATTATTCTTTTTGCATCAAATATTCAAAATTATTTTGAACGCCAGCTTCTGGCATGTCCCGTCTTATATTGGGATAGATATTTTATTGATGTTGTTCTGGAGAAGAAAGATTCTTTTAAAAAGAAAAGAGCAGACTTCTTTAATTTAACTCAAAGAAGTGTATGAAAGATGCTCCGCTCTTATTAAGGTAAAATGGTACGAAAAATTTAAGTGTGTTAATTTGATTAAATAGAATTTTTTTCTTTTTCGTTCGGAATTTTTTAAGAACTTTTCAGAGAACAGTATTTTTTACTCTGTGTAAAAAACCAAAAAGTGGATAGAGGTATTATAGGCCGTGGTGGTGGGGCCTTTTTCTGGTGAGTGCTCTTTCTTGTAGTCAGGTGCGAAACATGAAAAGCCATATGGAGTAGGAGCAGGCATTCACTAGTGTCCGCATCCCCGCGGTGTCAATAACAGCTCTGGTTGGAGAAAATATGGTCATTGATGTTCATTGTATGAGAATTGTACAATTCCCAATCTGTTCAATACCCGTTCGAACAATCGGCGCCTTTTGAAAGGTGCTCGCACCATTTCTGCGCCTTTTAATGAAATGACGAGAAAAAGAATAAACAACACATCGCATGACTCGTATATAAACAGCGTGTACGAAAAACAGCATAGTAGGTCATTCGATTTTTTGTATGCTAAAATGCTAAGACCATACTTCTTCTTCGTTTGGATCTCCATTGTCGGCGAAGATCCGCACAAAGAGGAACAAAAAATACCAAAAATCTAATGATTCTGCGCCTACTATGCTGTTTTTCGTACACGCTGTTTATATACGAGTCATACGATGTGTTGTTTATTATTTTTCTCGTCATTGCATTAAAAGGCGCAGAAACGGTGCGTGCGCCTTTCAAAAGGCACCAATTGTTCGAACGGGTACTAGGTTCAATATCACATTGTTCGTCCCCTAATCAAATACAATGATGTATACGTCTGGTGTCACTTTTGTTGTATGATTTTTTCCAATAAAACATTGAAATACAAAGTCCGATGTGTTTATAAATCTGGCTGATAGTAGTTTTGTTATTATTTTTTTCTAACTTTTGAAAAAAGTGCACAATTCAACAATTTGATGATAAAATTGTTTTGATTGTGATAAGGTCTAAATGTTAACAGATTTGAGTTTAAAATAGAATCTCTTTGTAATGAATTTCAAGGAGGTTTTTTTTTGTCTTGCTTTGCACAGATACCTCGATTGAATGTAGAATGAATTGGTGTTATCAAGTCAATTGAGCAGATTGTTTAGGATAAAACTGGTCACTAGATTTAAATATTTATATTTTGCTGACCCTCGTGGGAAATAAAATTGAAATAATCTATGATATCAATCGGACCCGTTCAAAATAAGTGTAAATGGTACTTATCATCATCACAATGGTTTAAACTTGGCCGGATTTTTCGTATTGTCAACACAGCCATTACAACAACAAATGCTCTAATTTTAAAACCAAGTTGGCTTTCCATAATTCAAACCGCTCTCATCAGGGAAAAGTCATAATTTGTCATTTTGACAAGTGAAAGAGACGAAGTGAAAAAAAAGTGCAATTTTTTCGAATGTGAAATTCGGTCCGGTTTAACAAAGTGTAAATGAATTCAATTGAAATGAATTCTCTGTCTGAAATGATTATCTGTCTGAACTGACTTATTCTCACCTTAACCAGTGCTGTATCGTATTGTTACCGCAATGTTTGTCATCGAATTAGTCAAAACAATTTATTTTTCGCCTTGATCTCTTTAAATTCCGAAATTGTATATAAAATTGATGCGCCATTTCATCTCCGACAGACTGACTCCGAGAGAATTGCACACTTTTCGATGTCAACGACATTGATTGTTCTTTTGTTCGATGAACCGTGTGAATTGATTTTTTTCTTTAATTTCAACATTTAATTACATTTAACAATGACTGGTCATATTTCACACGTACGTAGAGATATAGAATCGAGTTTGACGTGATGGCTATTATCACCAAAAGAACCGCGCACAATACATTATTCAATCAAAAACGCAAAAAGGCGCGCACAAATAGTTATGCAAATTGAATTAAATGAAAGCAACAAAAACACACCGACACAGAGAGTGTATAAAAGTCCGGGTGAAATGGTGATAGCAAGTCAGTTCGAAAAAGATTCGTGTTGCTGTCGCTTGAAGTGTGTTACTCTGAGTTGAATAAAAATTCAAAGTCAAAAATTAAGAGAAAAGATGATGTTCAATATTAAAACGTTATTTTTGGTGATTGCATTGATTGTGATTGTTGCTGAAGCAAGACCAAAAGGCGGACCGCAACAAGAAGTGCTTATTGACGAACTACCATCACAGGAATACGATGACGACGATGTACCAATTGATGCCGATTCATTTCCACTCGCACCCGACGTACATGAAACCATCGGAACCCACAGAGACTATCACATTCGGAAATGAATTCGATCTACATCGTTTTTGAATAACACCAAATTTTAAATCTATGAAGTTCGATGGAAATGTGCACATTTTCAGTGGATTTTCTTAACATTAAATCAATAAAAAAGAAAGATTTTTTTACTTGTCAACTCGGACGTGTTGTTATTTTAACATTTAAATTCAATTTCAGTCTGGTTAATCACATTTCCTCTTGGGACAGTGTTAAAAATGATTGTCAATTAATTGCAGCCGTTGATGTGAAGTGGAGTTGAGCGTGTGCGTCAATGTTTCTAGCTTTCTTTGAAAGTTCGTCAAAAACCAATTCAAAACGAAATTAAATCAACCGAGGAAAGTTCCGCTCTCTCTCTCTCACACTCCATTTCTCTCTCTGTGTTCTCCGTCCCGTCATAAATTGATTATCTCATTTAAAAAGTCGACTGTTTTCGGTAGTTTTTCTTTCGCTCATTAAAAACACCCCTGCCTTTTTGTTCAATTTTCCATCAACCTCAACAACAAAAAAAAAATCAATTAGAAGTGGCCCAACGGAAGAGCACTGAGTGTGAGTCTGTTTTATGACACAGCACAGGGAACATGACTTATAAAACTCGTACAATTTGTCATAAAAAGCGACAGTGTGCTGTCGACAGACGATACGTGTTCAGTGTTTGGAGATTTTGCACGATTTTATGGAGTTAAGGCATCCATTTCAGATACATAATCATAGAACTTCATCGTTCTTATTAAACATAAATATGTGCTGACACACAAAAAAAAAGAACAGCACAATGTACCACCATACATTTTGAATAGGAAGCTCGCTCTGCGTCGGTCGGTTGGACGTGTATGGTATCAATGTGATGTGCACGTAAATATTGTTTAACATCCTAATTGTGTTATCAATGCTTTTTGTATTATTTCAAGCTTCCGATGTGTATCTCGGTATAGACTGTGCCTGTGTTAGCCCATGTGTGCATTAATTTCATTTTCTAGAGAAAAGGCGGAGCGCAATTGTCAGAAGCATCTGATTGAAAACATTGCACACATATACACACACTGGATAATTGTTAATCCTGATTAGAGTATAACAAGGCATAGAATGAAAGGAGAGAGCGAAAAAACAGGTCGATAGAATACTGAATGAGAAAAGACGAAAAAAATTTGAAAAAATATTATTATATATGTGCCAACGAATGCATGTGAAATATATGAAAGTCGGGCTTTTAGTCGAGAGATAAATATGTTTTATTTTCTTGAAATAAAAAAAGTTTTTGGTGTTCTCTGGGCCTTTCTAACGATCAACAGCCGTATTTTCTCTTTCAATCTCTCACCATCCTTCACGTTCTCTCCTTCTCTCTCTCTCTCACACACACACACTAACTCATCCTTTCTCTCAATCTCTTTCTTTCGTTCTCGCTATATCTCGCGTTCTCTTTTGTCTGGCTCTTGTTTCTACTTTCTATAGCCTTTTGTATTTCCACCTCTTACACTTCCTCTTTTCGTCTCCCCTTGCTCTCTCTTCTCTCTCTCTCTCTCTCTCTCTCTCTCTCTCTCTCTCTCTCTCTGTTTCTGCTTCAATTTTCATCAAATTTTTCCTCCATTTCTGCGAGCCATTTGCGCATCTCCGAATTTTTCTTTCATTTTCTCTGTAATAATCCACGTGAGATGCACATTGAAAGGTGGTTCTGCTATATATTTTCTGAAAAAAAAATTAATTACATTTTCTCATCAATATTGATGACTTGAAGGTGACATCCATGCTTCTTTGATCGGCTTCTTCACTTTTTCGCTGTGTTAGAACACAACAATGCCGTTTCGCATTTAATTGACTTTGTAGTCGACTGAAATACATGTGCCGGTCAACCAACCAAACTGAATGCTTTTCTTTTGCACGATTTCTTTTTGTTGGCTTTGATGTCTACCACCGAGAAGAAAGACCAACAATTATTATCATTGTTACTGGGTTGAATAGAGAGCAAAATACCAATATCATGCACCTTTTTCACTTTATCATCGCCGCTTTTTCCACGTGCTCCATTTTCTATTTATCCATCAATCGAATACAAATTGTGCACCGAGTTTTTTTTAACCAAATATGTGTACCAAAAATTTCGATCCATACAAAATGCTTTTGTAAACATCACCAACAACGATGCCAATTTAGGTTTGATTTGAACGATTTCCCTCGGCAACGTAATTGAACTGTCCAACAACGATGATTCAACAACAAGGTAAATGGTTTATTGAAATGGTTTTGCGTGAAATCAATTGAGACGGAGCAATACAATGCAAACAATTGTGGTGTGCGGACGGAAAAACAAAATTATAATGGAGAAAAATGGAAATTACCGTGAAACCTTGATGGGGAGAATAACACTCTTATCTTAATTGCACTTCATTTTGAGTGAGATGCTCTACGCATATATTGAATAAACGCAATAAAAATAATAAATACATGGAAATTTGATATTTTTTTTCATTTTAAATGAATACTTGAACTTTAAAGAAGTAATTCGTTCGAAATGGTTCAATTCGTTTCAGTCTCTCTCTTTGCCTCCAACTGTCACGCCTTGGTATCTCCCTTATCTCATTTTGTTTTCGTCTCTCTCCCGGCTCGTTTTCTCCACATGCGCTTCATTGAAGTTGCATCAGCGTTTTTTTTTTCTTTTGCGAAAGACAGACGAAAAAAATCGATCATGGAAACATTTACGCGCAAATATTTTCATGCCTCTTTATCAGCATTATTTGGATGCTTTGCTCTTTTAAAACGATTCTTTTTGTGTAGATTTTCGTCGGTTATGCGATTTTTACATCAAGTGTATCTAACCGCGTTTTGTGGCTTTCGTATTTATGAGCTCTAATTCCATTGAAGAGGAAAGAATGTTTAGCGTATTGCGTTTTACTGGTCTTTCTATTTAAGCCAAACTCAATGGAATTCATCAGCTGAAAAATTCGTTTGAATGAGCTAAATAACATAAAATCTCTGTCTATTTCCATTTTTGCCAAATTCATTTGCTAAAAATGCAAAAAATGAACACAATTTTTCGTTGCGCACGAATTTGACTTTATTTTTGTTCTTTTAATAGCATCACGAGCTTGAAGCATCGAAATTAGCGGTTTCGGTCTGTTTATGACATTGTAGATAAAATATGCCATTTTGCCTCAATTTCCATCACAATTTGGGTAAATCTCCAAGTTTGTAATCAATATTGAATTTGATTTGATAAATGTTGACGGGCTAAAAAAAGAGAGCTTCTTGTCGCATATAAAATGTGAATCCGATTTCTGTAACGAAATTAAGGCGAACTACATTTTGAGCGTGTATCTGTCGGGTTGAAAATCCGTGTGTTGATGACGAGAAAAAAAACCATTGCGACTAAAATCCACACCGTAAACTTAAACATCAAAAAACATCGTTCGTTTGCCACAGACCGCATTCACCGCAGGAATCATTCCCACACTAAGAGCGCAGTGTGCGGTAAAAGCGTTCAATTTATGATCTCAGGTAATATACAACACTTCTTATTGTGCACAAATCTAGCGCGCGAAAGCTCGAGCTCCACCGAACCACACCAAACGAGACATGAAAACGGCTGATGGAATCATTCGTCGTTTTGCAAATGCAATTTCATAAAATATCCAATTTGCTTGTGAAACGAGAATCTCAGAATCTTTTCACCAAAAAACAACAACGCAGCGAAATTGACATTGATGACAATGAATGCCGATGTCAAAAGAGAATATTCGGAAAGAAAATGAAAGGCGCACTCTGCTGAATCCTCTGCTGAGGCACGTGGTTTGATTTAAAAATGATGTAACGAGGCCGTCAAAACATCAAATTTCAAATATATGCGAGCGAAAAAAGCCACCATCGATTCCTCATATGACATCCCCATTTTAATGTATATTGCTCGGTGTTGTTTGAACGAAATTCGATATTTGCTTTTTCTTTATTTCAATTTTCCACCAACGAAACCCATTTGGACATTACAAAGCAACGAACCGAATGAGAAAGAAATCAATAAAATTGATTGGGGATCTTTTTCTTCCGCTCACTTTCTCTCATGCTCTTTTCGTCTATGTCCCTTCATCCATCAGAATGGTCACTCGAATTCAACCATCTTCTTAAGAAAACAACAACTTTCAAAATAAATAACGGTCTCGGAAACATGCGACAGCCAAAGGGCGTTTCGATAAGAAGCTTTGTTTTTATTTTGAGCTTGAAGAGAAAATGCAATTTACACGGAAATTTGTTGATGTTTTCATTTGGATTTTATCTACAAACAAACTCAACCAAAACATGTATATTCGCATCGATGGTCTTGAAAAGAAATTTCGTCACTCATATGCTTATGCTTGCTGAAAACTTCTTCCGTACCCTCGTTAAATCGATATACGGCAGGTTTTTCCACAAGAACGTTAACATATGGCCAGAGCATCTTGATTTGCTGCTGCTCAGCATATAGCTGAGAGCTGAGAAATGCTGAACTCGTGCGGCTAACGCATACGAAACGGATGGCACGCACACATGCATTCTCCCCGTTTAAACGGTTATAAACAGTTGATTGGATGTTCAATTCAAAACTCAAAACTTAGTAACCAGTTGAGTTTGAAATTGTGTTGCGACCGACATATGAGAAGCTGCGAGAAAAACATCACATCGCATCCCTCGTTATTTTGCTTACGTAAGTGAAAGCAAGAGATGAGATTCGACGTGCTGTTTTTGCTCTCAGTCTTTCATATATTCTGAAAGTGTACGTCTAACGCATACGAAACGGATGCACGATACATATTCCCCTTTCACTTCGTATGTTCGCTGGTATAGTGTGTTACCGTTGTACTGGCAATAGCGTCAACGGCAGCACATACGAAGCGAAAGGGGAATATGTATCGTGCATCCGTTTCATATGCGTTAGCCGCACGAGCTCAGCATTTCTCAGCTCTCAGTAATATGCTGAACAGCAGCAAATCAGGATACTCTGCATATGGCATATTTCACAATGAACATTCGGCACAATTTCAAACAGCAAACTCAAGCACTTGGCAGAGTTCATCAATCATATGATTCTTCTTAGATATACACTGTGCTTAAAGCACACAACAACACGTTTACCGTTCATAAAACTTACTAGTACACAATAAAAACGGAATTTGTTTCGACAAATTCATTGTTTTTATACATCTACGCAAAGTGTATGAACTCTTTAGATTAACATCAATTAAAAGGAGATTCTTTTTTGTAGGGCTCTTGTGACACAAATTACGTCAATGAAAAGTTATCGGATTGCGTAACAAGATGATAATTAATTTCATTTTTATGTAGTACTCAGTGGTGTGTGCCGAAAAAGCAAAATAATGAATATTGAATGAGAACAAAAGCGATAACAAGCACTCCCACGGAGAATGGAGGAAGAAATTTTGAGGAAAACAATGAAAATCACCAAAATCGTGTTGGGATTAATTTCCATTTTCAATAGCGAAGGAAAGTCATTTGCAGACCCAACATTTTCTGAAATTCACCACGGTGCTTCCAGAAACGTTGGATATTTTTAGATATTGAGCATTTTCCTGAGAAATTCTTGAATGTTTTTTGGGAAATTCATTCAAAATACACATTTTTGTACTGGATGGTTTGAGCGAGCGGAAGAGAAAGAGAAAGAGCGTGAGTTAAGTATTAACTTTAGCACACTGATTCTATTTGCCGTTTTGAATGAACCGGAAAATTAAATATTATTCACAAGCTCTATGTGAGGAAAAAAGCGTGGGACGAGAGATGCAGTTGTGTGTATTTCCAAGTAAATTGGGTTGTAATGAGACTCCCGTCGTATTGAAAATTTTTAATATTGAAAATATTTGCATATGTAATTTTATATAAGTAAATATGGGTGCCAAACTAGAGAATGGGGTATGAAAAAGTTCCCGTACGGGGTGAGATTTCCAGGGGGTGGGGTCTAAAATCTGATAAAAACGCTAGCAAATCAAAAGAATTTTCAAAAGCCAGTGGGGTAGACCCCGAGAAGGTCACACTACTGTTATTTCCACCACCCAAGTTTAACAACTAACGAATATTTATTATCATGGATAACACAGAATTGAATGAATATGTGCACAAAAAGATAAAAAGCGATTTTCATTTTACTTAACGAAAAGTTTCTTTGAAGAAAAAAACTGCTGTTTTTCCTTTCACCTCCGGCAAGAACTTTCCAACTACATAGGAATTATCATTTTATCAGAGTTGAACAGACGGTGGTTCGACAACAGATGTAGGAATATACATCTTCTTCTCCATACACGAAAAAGTTCACATATACATGGTAGAAGTTCACTCGCGTGTAATTTATAATATCGCACAGCTCGTTATCTGTCTTTTGCCAAAAAAAAAACTGTTCAATATACCATTCCGACGAAATGTTCGACTCATTAAACTTTGCAGCCGTCGTTGGAATGATGTCTTCGTTCATACGAATGGATTTTGTCGACTCGACGGAAAAATAATGTCGTACAATTTCACTCTCATACTCCCACTGCGGATGTGAAATATGATATCAAGATGAGCGTGCGACTCTTTGTCGAACAATCTTCGTTGACACAGAGTCTTAGTCGGTATGTGGAAATGTTCAAAATCAACGGTTTACTTTGACAAATCCGGACGCCACGAAACACAAATTGAAATTTAAATTAACATTTTTGCTCTTTTGAGAGCACCTCTTTTTTTACGGAAAACGCGGTGCGGTTGTTTCTATCCGCTTCAGGGATAATTTGCGATGATAACAGCACCTCGATGGTGCTCCATGTGAAACAATAAAAATAATCGACATTGAAGAATGAAATGCTTTGTGTGAAAGAAAAGGATAAAAGTTGACAAAAGATACTTAAAATATCACATTTTTTGCATTAAAAACGTACATTTTGGGACTGAAATATTTCTCGATGCGAATTTTTTGCTTTTGAACTTTATGGCTTTGATGTCAAAGAGTCTTAGCGAAACGATTCAACTCGAATCAAATGAATTTGTTCAGTTGAATTGTTTCTTCAATTCGGGTTCACTTCGGGGGTTTTTCAGCTTTCGACATCCAAAAATATTGAAGATGATTGTGCACGTTTTGAATGAGAAAAGTTTCTGGGTGAAAAAACGGAGTTTTTTTGAATATTTTTTTGGAAGGAATTGACGGTTGAAATTATTTTTTTTACTTTTCCACTGAAAAACGGCTTGAATTATTAGTTAATGTAATTCGCAACAAAGAAGTTTAACGCCATACGTGTTTGAAGATCTCCAAAGTTGACATGAACTGATTTTACATTTAAAATGGTGTTCCTATAGATTATCTACTAGGCCTCTACAAAGCAAGGCCCCGAAAATAAAATAACCGAACATTGATTTTATTGAATTGGGAATAAAACATGAGACCGACCGAACCGTATCATGAAAAATGGTTGCATTATGTCCAACAAAACATAACACTTAAAAAATCACTCGCATTTTATTCAACAGTTTTGTTGATTTTTCCTAAAGAGAACCCTTATAGTAAAGCCACCCAAAAACCATATATCTATTCTGGTCCAAATATTTTCTTGGAAAATGTGATTTTGGCCAAGAAAGAAAAGAACGAAGTACGCATATCAAAATAAAATACAACACTGTCGCATGCATTAGAGACAAACTTCGGACGTCTTTAAGTATCCATGTTAAAAAAAATCTTTGTTTGGGTTTGTATGACAAAAAAAAGCGAAAAAAGGGGCCGAGAAATTGAATGACGTCAAAGCGTCCTTATATCCTTGAGGATGGATTTATTTCATATTTCTTTATTGTCTACCGAAACATTTTTCTCGAAAAAATCGTACTTCCGAGAATTTTACGATTTTTTTAGTGTTCCGTTCAAAACGTATGATTTCTTCAAATCCCAATTTTCAACGCCGTTTTCCTTTTCGAATGAACTTCAAGTCCGTATTTTTCCATCGATTGATGATGAATGTGAGTGATTTAAGTGTATTACGTGACCTTTCTGCACTGTTTTCACATTGACTCAGTTCATACATTTCGATTTCAGAATCAAATGGTATTTAACCACTCTGTCGACGAACCATGCATTGAACTCTGAACACGTGTTTTCCCTTCGTTGAATTATAAATAATGGTAATTTATTTTGACACACATCGCCAAGACTTAAAAAAATGCATATATATAAAATATCGAACGAAGGTCTGTTTCATTTTTGTATGTCGTCGTGTTTCATTTTTCTTCATCGCAGTTTTTTTTCTGGTTTGATTCAAAATAGGCGGCCAACTTTTTATGCCACATATCACATTTTCGTCTTCATAAATATTCATTAAGTTGGAATAGTAGAGATTGCCGAAATGGGAGACGTGTTTGGTTGTAATAGCTTTAAGATGTACCCACTTAGCAACTGTCGATGTATGTGTTTATAAGCTTTTGAAAAATGTGATATGATGACAGCATACCCTTCCAACGTAAAGGGTGTTGTGTTGAAATTTTGACACAACTTTACGGAAAGAGGAAAACAAAACCATGGAGCGTGTGGCATCGATTTTTTTTTCGACGTGTAACCTGACAACAGTTGAAGAGCACAACACACTCTCATTTCGCTTTACATGTATAAAGGTCGGTATGCCAAAAATCGAAACACGAACGAATGGTGAAAATCGATCTGTTTTTATTGTTATCAAAATCAACAGATGTTTTCCATTTTCGACCTAAGTGTCAGCGTTCGGGTGTTTGACCGATTAGAGTTTAACGATAAAATCAACGATTTAATGGCAACTAAGCCAGAGTCAATCGGAGTAAAGCATAAAAAAACGTTTTTTTGGAAGGAGTTTTTTTCAATTCATTATTCGAAAAATCGATTGGACATAGTACCAAGGAAATCCAGTTGAATTCGTGGTTCGTTTACAACTCGGCGTAATACGTTCAAAAAAAAGTGCTTAACGTCAAATACCAAAACATGTTCGGTATTCATTTTAAATTTTAATGGGCCGTAAAAGAATGCCAGCTTTCAAAATGAAAATACACAAATACACATGGGCGCGAGAGACAAAAAGTCTGAATTTTCAGCACGCGCCTGAATTTTTAATGTTGTATGAAATCAATTGAAATAGAGCGAGAGAGTGGGAGATAGAGAGAGTGAGAAAGAGAGATAGAGAGGGAGATAAAGAGGACAGAGGGGACAGTGGAGAGAGAAAAGTGCGCGCATGAAGTAATCAATAAAATGTGTATAAAAGTGAAGACAATGAGCGATTTGCATTTCATTGATATTATGGCACACTCTGGGCTTCATGATAATGGTGTTTGTTTTTTGATGCTGATCCAAATTTAGGATAATTTGTATTTTTTTTCGCCTGCTGTAAAGATTCGTTACAGTACTCCATTGAGAGAGAAAAAAAATCGTGTCCGTATTGTAAAAGTTTCATCTTCCGAATTCATGAAACTTGAAACCAACCCAAAATTACTGAATTTCGTACACCATGCTCATTTTTACACCCCCCCGAATGAACACGTCGGTTTTATAATGAGAAACAGAGAAAAAAGCGATTTTGCATGTTTTGGCACAGTTCCCAATGATTGCTTGTTTGCGGTTGTTCCAGTCCATTTAAAAAGCGAAGTAATGCTTTGCACGACGCCATCAAAAATGGCAATTTTAATGTTTTAATAGACGAACATGGTTCGTTTCCATTTCTCCACCTCCAATATTTCTCTAGAGGAATGTGTGTGTATCATTTGTCGAATGATGTATGTGAAACCCCGAAGGAATGAACGAAAGATATTTGTGTGAAAATATGTGTGTCAGGACAATGAAATAACTCACAATCGAATGTTGTGCATATGATTCCGATCTCCACCATTTGAGTGTGTTTGATTCGAATGCCATGTAATTACCACACATTGAATCGGCACGTTCTATAGTGTGGTGTCTCTGTGCGTGTCAGTCAAATAATTTATTACACATTTGTTATGGCCCAATAAATCCGGCGATGGTGTCTTCATTTCGTTCACCAAAAATATGAATGGCCTCTCTCCAGTCTCCGTACAATTAGAAAAAAAATTGATACGAAAAGCATGCCAAACAAGTTCAATCAATAAATTCGCTATCATTTATGAAATGAGTATGTGCGAAATGCGAATTTATCGTGTGAGCATACACAGAGAGAGAGCGAAATGTTTTATTTATATATTGTATTTGTTTACATGATTACAAATGTTTCGAGTATTTGTTCGACTGATTGACCGATTTGTTGGAAAAGCTGTTGAAGCTATAACAAATATGCGCTGACACGCATTTTTACCTTTTTGTTTACACTTTTCAGATATATTTATATACTGACCGTTTTCGGAACGGTTCATGGAAATACTTCACAGTGACGTATTGATTCACAATTTGTTGGAAAAAATAATAAAAGAACACGCAAAAAAGCTTTCCTGCTTTCGATCGAAGATAAAAAAAATATGAAAATAACACATTTTTTTCCATGGAATTATATAGTAAAAATCGATTTGGATGTAGTCAAATGACGCAGTTTAATTCGTTAATTATTTTCCAGTTTTAACGATGTTTTCGTGTTCAATTAGAGCGAAATTAAAGCATTTCGTCAACATTTTCGGCAAGGATTATACAGATGACCTATTTTCGAAAGTTATTTCACTCTCTGTATCTCGCTCTCGCACGCTCTCTCCTGCCTGCTTCTTTACATAAACGTCAGTGTCGTTCACACAAAGTTCGGTGAACAAAAGTGCAAATGTTAAGAAACGAAGCGAAAAACAAATCATTAAGAAGAACATACCCGCATGCTTTTTGGTAATGCAATAAACGACTAGCACATATGTCAAACCACTGTTCAACGGAGTTGGCATAGGCATGAGCAAGTGGCAGCAATGGAAAGAGGGAAAAACACTTCAATGGTTGTAAATCAGCTAAAGCGAGCACATAAATTGTTTGCCAAAAATGCGGCCGGGGTTAAATATACGGAAAGAGAGACAGAGATAGAGAGAGAAAGGAAGAGATAGAGAGAGGGAGAGGGAGATATGGAAAAGGGAGAGTGGAAGGGAGACAGAGGGAGGGGGAAAGGGAAGGAATAGAAAGAAAAACATGTAGACTGAAATTTGGGAACCTAAAGAGAGAGATTTAGAATTGAATTTATGGCATCACCAACGATCTTAAATAAGTCCATCAAAGTGAATATATTTGCACGTAAAGCATTTGTGTGAAAATGGAGTTTGTCACTCAGGTGTCTGATGGTGAGAAATTGAAACCGAGTCCAAATCTATTGAGAAATATTATTATTATTATTTTACAATAGAAACAACAGAATGATATACTCTTTTGAATAACCAACTTCAAAATATATACATTAGCATTGTGCGTGAAATGTCAGGAGCGGAACAGTTTGTGTACAGCAATCGAATCGAACACGCAATATAACAGCAACCACCTTAGCAACAAACCGAATAATGTGATTCATTGTTACCGTTATCGTTATGATTCAAAATACAAATCCATTTAATGCACATAATCTGGTTTTGTTAGCTGCTTGTCAACGACTGAGTGTGCCCGCAACAACACACCAACATCGAACAGATTGTCTCATCGCAATACTCGCTTTCTCCAGTTCAATTTAGTTTATCCAATCGCATTGTCAATCCGGAGAACGTCAACAAAGGAAGCAAACAAATTGATACGCTTATCCGTAGTTACGGTTAACAAATGTTTGGTTGTGCTCCAAGTTATTTTCGTTCATTTATAGCACAACGAAAAACGAAATCAAAACATTTTTTTTATTTCGTTTCCGTTTTACAATAAAAGAAAATGAGAAAAATAAGCGAAGGAACGTTCGTACGTCTTCTTTATTCAGTCATTGAAACATTGTTTGCTCTTTTAAGGAATTTTAGCGTGTTCGCGTTTTTTCGCACTCGTGCACTCTGTTTTACTCTTTTTGCCTTTTCGCTTCTATATTCTCTATTTCTCTCTCCCTTCCCTCTCTTCCTCTCTTCCATTGACTCTTTCTCGCTATCTCCCAATCTCTTTTTCTCTCGTTGTGCGCGTATGTGTCGGTTCTTCTCATTCTCTCGCCATGCCTCGCTCCCCACTTTTCTCTCTTTTTTATGTTTCTTCTATTTGATTGATGCGTTGCCAAACAAACAAAAATACGCTGTCATTTGCAGAGTCAATTTTATATATCTATCTTTTCTTCATTCGTACTCTGCGGTCCATTTATATTTCGATCCATATGCGGCATGATTTTTTTTGTGAGTAAAACATATTTTATTCTTTTTATGGAATATCAAACTTTCTCGCAAAAATAATATTATTATTTTTTTTTTGCTCGATCGAACGTTTCGATATGTAAATAACATCCGAAATTGGTACCCAAACAAAGACGGCGTTCATAATAAACAACAGATGGAAGCAGAACAAAAAAAAAAACAAAGAGTGTGAAGAAAAACATACCTGAATCGATGGTTGCCATTGGCGATCAGCTGTTTTAACAGAGGCAAATGTGTGTTTTATTTGGTCAAAGCTGTGCTCATGGATTCGGTGCGGTTTTCGATTGTGCGTGTTCGTTTTTCCTTGAGCCCGTACCCCGTAAAACGCGTACTCGTTTGCTTACTTTAGTGTTATCTTCTCTTTATGTATTTACACGAAAAAATTGTCACTGTCGCCGGTCGTGTTTTAACAATGTAAATTTCAATATAATTCGATTTAAATATGCTACAATTACACTTAATAACTCTCAACCGACACCGTATCTAGTCTTTTTATATCAAGTTTACGCGTTTTTTTTGCTTCTTCTTTTACTTTGTTTCGCGCGTTAAAACATATTTATCTTCCCTATCGCAAATGCGCGTCAATTCAATGCTGTGACCGTTGTTGCCGTTCGGTGTTTTCTATACGTGTAACAAAGTAATTTCAAATGAGTAAAGATTCCGTTCCATTGATCAATATCAATGTGCCGTGTATTTGTTTCGATTTTGATGCGATGAACGTGTTGGCTGGCATTTCGAACGTGATTTTTATATGTGCGGGGGCTTTGTCTATGATTTTCAGGTCGGTGTGCAGTGCATCAAAACAAAACCGCACATTTTTTATTACAACATACGTTCTTTCTCTCTCTCTTTCTTGCTCTCTCTCGGTCTCTCTCGCTCTCTACTTTTGAGAATTGCAATCTGAAGAGGCAGAGAGGCACAGAGAGAGAGAGAGAGAGAGAGAGAGGAACAAAAAGGGAGATAAAGTGAAGAGGAAGAGACGAAAAATAAAAAAAGAACGAGGTGTAAAGAGGTAAAGCAAGAGGCAGTGTAAGCAACGCTCGTGTCATTTTGCATTGATATATGCAGCGACTTGATATTGATATACAATAAACGAGCGTTTGCAATGCCGCCGCCGGTTTTATTCCATCTAAAAATGTGACAACAACACCACATATGCATGCCTGAGCTCTCAAACCCGCATCAAACGATACACTATGCAGCAATAGAGCGTGTTGTGTGTCGGCTAGTCGATTATATGCGATTCAATATAGCGAAAGCAAAAAACCCGTTTTTCAAGCTTGTTTCTTTTATTTAAAATCGTCTTCTCATCGCGCTTTGGCTTAGAGTATGAAAACCAGCTGTGAAATTTTTATCTACATTTTTTTCCATTTGGTTTTTTGTTGTTTTTGCTCTACGTTCTTCTCACTTAATCGGCATTATTTTTATTTTGTCATCGCACACAATTTACAACGTTCCGGGGGCTATGTTTTCAAGCACGATTGTAAAGATTCTACATTGCATTACGTCATGGAATTGTCAGCTCGTTCTTCTCTCTGTCTCTCTCTGTGTATGTCGGAATATTTTCACTCAATAAATGAAAGATTTTTTTTTGCAAAACGAAGAGGATTCATGTATCGTTTTGGGTTGACCAATGAAACCGATACCCAAACCAACAAGAAGAAACTCTTTTCGCCATAAGAAGATTAGATTTTAAGCAAATTTTCGGATGAGTTTCTTTGTATTTGCCTTTCGAAAACCTTCGATTTGTGCATTGTATTCAGCTGTTTCGTTCGCATTTAATTTTAAAATATATGCGATAAACATCGCTGTTTGAAAACAGTGAATGTATGCAAAGGTCTAGGCCAAATGCCAAAATTTGCGTTACGACCTTAGACAATTTTTCGGTATATGCTTCGTTTGAAATCTGTTGCTAAGGTTTTCACATAGACCACATAGTGTTTTTTTTTCGGGCTCATAGCTGATTAATTAGTTTCGGTCTTGAATTAAATGAAACAATAGATTTTCAACACGCAATGACAATATTCGAATGAATCAGCTGTGGAGTGTTATGAGAAGCATTACACTCAATCAATTTTGAATATTATATTCGAGACAATGGGGAATTGTGGATGTGTGTGTGGGTAACAACTATTCTCCACTCGAGCTCTATCGATTTTATCATCATTTTACAGATTACACACATCATCACAATGATTATAGTCACTTCAATTAAATGCAATCAACAAACAACGCCATTTGCACACACAAACATAATATAATAATCATTTTTTCGTGGCATTGCTGATGAGAAGGGGGGCATATAGGGAATTTAGAGATGAGCACTTTGCCTGAATTGAACGCATGTCATTCAAAATAATCGATCGACGTTTCATCATGCATGTATTACGCATAATAATATGTCATTTTCAACGAAAATGACCGAAACATGCACAGTTGTTTTTTTTCTCTTTTCGATTTATTTGCATGAGGATTTTGTAATTGAAATTGATTTATAAATTGACAAAGACAGTTTTTGATGCTGAACATTTCAATGATGGATACGAACATTTATCGAATTTGAATAGCGAACATATTGAAGCGCGTGTATTTTTGGAACGAAATTGTTTTTATCATCAAAAGTGGTTGATGAAGATTAGAAAACAACAAATATAGGAATGGAAAAATGTTCAGATAAGCGACTGAAGAGGCATTTTTGACGAACATGCAGGAATTTTCATTGAAAATTCTTGATTCAATTTGGATGACGAAAAATCCGGAAAAATCAAGTACTCTCGAAAAAAAAATGCGGAACATTTTAACGAAAAAATTGAGTTTTTACGCTGAAACTCGAGGAAATGAGGTTTTGAACGGGATTTTTTGCATGGGGTCTTCAAGTAACACGGGTCTTTCTTTTAATGAACTTTTAATGAAAGAAGTAACGTGGGACCTTTAAATGGAAGAGGTAGCATGGGGTTCCATACAAAAAATTCAAAAAATACCAAAAAACATTCCAAATTTGAGCTGAATTTCTCAAATTTAAACAAAAAACTCGTGTCCACTCACAGAAAAACCAGAATTTTATTCAAAAAACTCCGAGCATTTCGACGAAGCAAATAATTGTCACAGATTTGTCAAGTTGCGACATAAATACCATCATTTCCAGTATAAAATCCATCGCAAAATATGGATTTTTCTCGTAATCAAAACCTACATCAAAATCAACTGCCTTGTTCATAAAAACCACTCCAAATTCATCCGCAGAGCATCTGCAGTAAAATGTCATTGCCAAGCACGTTCAAAACCTGCCCCAACACCAGAAAATCACGAACTAAAAACAAAACATTTCAAAATTCCTCAAAGCCAATATTATCACATCATCTGTCACTCACAAAAATCGACTAGAAACCAAAAAGTTCACCCATTTAATTGGTATTTAAAATAATAAAAATCCAAAAATACACTCTTGTCTCTGTTTACGAAATGTTGTGTGTGCGTGTATGTTACGCGCGATATACGATAAATTTCTAACTGAATCACGAACACGAATGAATGTGGATGGTGCTTCGATTAGATCGCACACTCGACTAACCGATTCCGATGATGCTTTTCTATAGCTATGCTATAAACAGTTTTGCCGCTTACCAATTGGAAAAACGTACAAAGCATATTTCAAATGTGAGCTGAAGAGAGCAACGCAGAAATAGAGAGCGAGCGCGCGAGCACAGGCCAATATCCATTGATGTTGTTAGTGAGTGAAGGAGAAAAATATAACACACTCAATGTACTCACAACGCTTTCAACGCGGTCTTCGTATGTTTGTAAACAAAAATTGAACTAGCGTAATGTGTACTACAAAGAGTTGAATAGTAGCGGCGGAGCGAGCACATTGCCGCAAGCATGACACACAGCATTTGCTTGTACTCATTCGCACATGGTCGATTTGACATATTACGTCGGTTTATGGATTCATATCGAACCGCGACACTCTATTTGACACTAGAGAGAAAGTTTTCGAGGTTTTGGGAAAAAATAACGTAGTTTTTTGAATTTCGTGGTGTCACTGGGATATCACAGAAAAATAAATTGTTTTCGAAGTGAGAATGGAACGATTGGATGCGTTTGGTTTCATAATGCTTTATAATAAAAACAGAAAGATAATAACAGAGAAAGTGACGAAATAATATAAATTACTTGAAACTGTAAACAAAAATATTTATTTTGATATATACATATTTGAAGCGTCAACTCTTGAGTCAACCAAAAAAAGCTTCGAAACGACCGAAAATAGGGTGACACGTTTTGATTGATAAGAGCGTTTTTTTTGTTTCACCATCTGTATTTTCAATTTAATGTGGGAAATGACGTCAGTAACGAAAATAGGTATTTTCCAGAGCACGACATCGCCACTCAGTTACTGTCGTTTGGTGTATGTACTACTACAAAGTCGGAAACGACTCCTGATAAGGAGACAAAGCTTCTAAACGACTCTTTGATGAACCTTGGAGGAATTCTCTTCAAATCGATTAAAATTCGATATTGACCGTCACTCGGAAAATTGAATGGCTCTAAGGTGGAAAAAATGCTACACAAAGTTAAACACATTTTTTTTTTTGATGTTATTGAGTTCTTTATTCCACGGCAGCCAATTTTCATAATTTGTGTATTCACAAAGAACTATTTTGTTGTCTGGTTATCACAAGAATTTACAAAAGAACGGTCGGTGCATAAGCGGCGTATGGAGAAGCGGCAGCTACATACGGTGTTGAATAGGCAGCAACATAGGGATATGATACAAATGGAGATGTGCTACCTATTATACAACAATTAAAAAATTAATTGATTCAAAATTTTGCTATAAAAATATTTGTATCGATTTGTTATATTTTCGTCTAAACTCACGTGCGACATATTGACTGCTTGTGGCCAATGGAGCCAATGGGGCGGCGGCTACAACTGGAGCACTGTATGCAATCAAATCTGGCTTTGGCTTGGCACAAACGCAGGCAATGGCCAAAAATACGAAGAAGAACTTTTAAAAGAACAGAAAATTAATATTATTTTATTAAATAAAATTATTTGTTTTATTTTATATTTAGTAATTTTTTATTTAATAAATTTTAAAAAATATTGTAAGCACTTCAGAGATGTAACAAGCACTTACGAATTTATACATTTTTAATTTGTTTGGCTTATTGAAATGATAAACAAAAACTGATACATTTCTCAAATCAATTTTGGCTTTTATAGTGATTTTGATAACCACTCGCCATAGGTAGCTGCAAACTAAAATATTCGAAGCTGGTACGTGCCATGTAGAAAACATAAAAAATCGTGATTGATTTTTTAAGTAAAACATTGGAAGAGCCATTGGTGCAGTAGTACAAATTGGCTAATGTACGTGAATAGCATAAATTTGTCAATAATTGTTGGGTCCCTTCTAAAAAGTGACTGCTTCGATTTCGGGTGATTGGCTCAATTATCGACCAAATTAAATAATTTGAAAAATTATTATTTAACGAATTCGAATTGAAATTCAGAATAAATTGAAATTCGATTTCAAAAAAAAATATCTGAAATTGAAATAATTAAAGTATTAGTATTTTTGGTCGATTTACATTAAAAAATCAGGCAATTTTATTACACCAGGGTTGACATTGGATTGGCATAGATCGAAAATTGATTTAGATTACATCAATTTAATAGTAAATTGTGGGTCAAAAATCAGCATAAATTGGATTAAAAATACATTTGCCAAAAAAATCGGCGCGTGTGTGGTAAAATTACGAATTGGTGCAATTTTTACTTTTTTCAATAAAAACCTTCGTTTTAATTTAGAGTAAATAAAATTTGGGCAATTGATTTGTTGCTGTCCGTAATTCAGTTTTGTTACTTACCATTTGTTCACCAACAAAATCTTTGTATCCGAAACGCATAGATTCAAAATTGCTTTGAATTCTGAAATAAAATTGTTTATAAATCGATCTGGACCCGATAACCAGTTCGGTGTTTTGACGCCCAAAGCATACTTATAATTCTGACGATTAAAAGATTACAAAAGAAACGTTTTTTACAAGAATGAATATATCCAAAAAGTGAAAAAAATGTCCAATTAATTTTTCGATTTATTTTCATTTCAATACATGATTATCGTCCAGCACGGACTTGTTTAAATTAGCTAATAAAATATTTAAACTAAAATAGTCTCTTATTATCAATAAATCTCTATTGATTCACAAATTGGATTTTCTCTCTCTCGAGTTTGTTGTCACTCAATGTATTATTGGTGTGTTCATCACAAGTCATCATCTCCATCGTTATCGTGTTCATTATTATTTGCTTTTTCGTTGGTTTTTGAGCAATTGGCCGCCCGCAGCAATCTGTTCAATCATTTGCCAATGATTTTATTGTACTGATTGTGTTTAATTAAATATTCTTTCGATTGGTGTTCGACGGCTCCGTTTGCAATTTGAAATTCGCACAATGTTTGCAATGGTCGAATCAATTCTTCGCGAAACCGGTCATCATTTTCAAGAATAGATAGAGCTTCGGCTGCCGTTTCCAATGTGCTTAAACAACCTTCCATCGGTTGCGTTCGAATGACATACGTACTGATGCGTGTCATGACCAATCGAACTTGTCGCATTTTTTGAAGTAACGGAGATGTGGCGTAGATACCTTTGGCCTGCGGCCATGTGCCATCCAATAATATCAAATTGAATGGGCCATCGGAGGCATCCAATTCTTCCATTGGAATTGAATTTTTACTTGGGTACAGTAACAGTGTGTTTTTGGCCGTCATTATCGAATCTAAGCTGACATCGCCTTCGACGTGCCGCTGTTGTGGGAACCGTTTACCTCTGTTATGAAGAAAAGACGAGAATTTAGTGGAATAAAAGAAATAAAAAGATTTAAAACCTCCGAAAAATTGAACGGAAAGAAGAGGCGATGGCAAAATCAATAAATTTACCTAAAAACTAAGCACTTCCCCGATTCCAGACCCAGTGATAGCATCGGAGCCGTGCGTAGGCACCGTTTTTGTTCCGCTGGGTGTTGAAGTATCACAATACGAGAACGACTGCATAGCGGTGGCGATGGTACCGAAGAACACCAACACACAACCTCTGGACGACTGCCGAATAAACAAAATGTTCATATATTTTCAAAATTGACATTCAAATTATTACTTACCGACAGTATTCACATATTTTCCGTTTATCCGGTGGATCGGCAGCAATTCCAATAAAGTCGTTCCAAACATTTCCTTCATCGTCGTCAGCTGTCGAATTTTCTTTTGTTTTGCACATATTTTCAATTGTTTCCATGGTGGTTAACAAAATTTTCACGCAATTTTAAATAATAAAGTGAATTTTTACTAAATTTTAAGATAAAACTAAAGAAAATAAAGTAAAAACACACGTTTCTGGTACACAATGTAATAAACACAATGAAATGACAGCTGAAGTGTCAAATTCAATTGACACAGACTTTCGTTTTCTCTCTTTCATTCCAAATTCATGTGGGTTTGCGTCTTGGTTTGTACTTGATGTACGTGAGGAAGATATGAGTAGAAAGCAGCACAGATTCCAATGAGAATTGGATGTAGATAGTCTTAAGTACACGCAAAGTAAATTGGAGGGAGAGGTTAAGTATAAATTGTCTTTGCTACGAACTTCGCATTATGAAGAGTTTTACTCAGCTTTGGAGGAGAAAAAAGTATTTTTTATTTATTTATTCAAGTTCGACATAGGGAAAATAATGAAAATACAAGTGATTGTTCATGCAAAAAGTGCAATCCATTTTATAATTTGATTTAACAATATTTGAAAGAGTGGAATGGACCAATCCATTTCAGTGTTGAACTGGAATTCGTTAAATTTGTATTAATTCAAATTGATTTTAATCAAGTTTTAATTACCATGAAAGCGCAGGTTCGATGTTCGAAAAAAAAAGGCTAACGGACATGGGAAGTGGATGTTGTGAGACAGGTGTGATAATTCAATGGTTGTTTTTAGTGTGAATGTTGTCCAAATGTGTTTTTAGATTACCTTTTTGCGTAAAACGCATCATACAAATCTCGCATCGGAACGGTTTTTCACCGTTATGCTTTCGCATATGCATTTTCAATCGAGTTTTACCCGCAGTGACAAATTTCTTGCAAATATGGCATTCATATCGACGATATTTGCACACATTTTCATGGACTTCGTGGTCGGTCTTCTGGGTAAATCCACTGAAGCAGCCACGGCAATGGAATGGAACTTGTTGGATGTGAGTCACTTTATGCTGTTTCATGCAAATTGACTGGATAAAATCTTTGTGGCAAATATCACATCGATACGGCTTCTCGCCGGTGTGAGTACGCTTGTGTTTCTTGAGGTTTCCCGCGTAATTGCTGGAATATTCACAAAATTCGCACTGGAATCGCTTCTTCATCTTCGATTGATTTGATGGAATCGATGTTTTGTTTCGCAATGATTTTGAAGTTGAGCCCGATTCGGCCTGTTTTCTTTGACCACCACCGGATCTTCCTGTCATGTTGTTTCTATTTGAATCATTTACGCTGTTTGATCTATTGTTCAAAGGGATGGAAGATGTACGTTCGTTGAACAAGCTAATGTCGCGACGTCCATTGAAGGCAGTTGACGGAATTTCATCGTCTTCTTCTATTTCTTCTGCTTTCATTACCTTGTCAATTTCCTTCTCGATGCAACCTTGTTTATTCCTTGAGACATCTCTCCGCCAGTTAATATCTTTCGGGTTCATGTATGGCATGTCATCGGTGTAGTTTCGATAATATTCAGTTTCAAAATCATCGCTTAATTCAGATGGCGTGTCATGACCATCGCTGTGAATGCCAAACACCATTTCTGATGATTCCATTTTAACCAGATTTTCTGTCTGATCTTCTTCATCGCTTGAGTCAATGATTTCGACTGAGTCATCAGTTCTTAACATTTGGGAATACGGACCAAATTGGACATTGCCCTTCCACATGGAATTTATTTTGAATTGATCATAAGTTTCTTTGATGCTGCAAATAATTGACAAGAATGAATATAAATATATGATAATTAAATTGGATTGTCGTCCTATTTACTAACCGGTTGTTTGAAGCCTGCAGAAAATATTGCTTAAATTCATCATTGAGCGATAAGCCACTGTACTTGAATGCCATTTCGATTTTTCCCAAAGAAATCGTTGTCTGACGTTCAAATTCCAAAAGCATTTTCTGCATCTCGTGTCTCCAATCCATGGTTGTTGCATTCATCTACGTTAGAAAAAGGAATAGATGACAGTACAAGATATTGATTCGAATGGGTGAAATATTTCAATTGTTAATTATTGAGAGCGTTCCTTGTAATGAATTTGTGCTAATTGCCGTCGAAAATCGAATGGATTTAGTCAAATATATTTAATGGTAGTCTTATATTTTAATGGTAGCGCCGTATTTTTGTATTTCTTTCACTTTGTGGTGGTATTAGCAATCACACATGGTCCATACAGATACGGCGATACAAATTCTCTGTATAAAATTTTGAAATTAAAAGTTTATGCTATTCGTATACTCTTACCTATTATTTCTTCCAATAAATCAGCTACAAATAAGAAATTTAATCTGGATAGTGGTACTCGTTCTCAAGTAAATCGTAAATAGTTAAATCAAGAAGTATTTTCTGGTTTTATTGCGATTTTAATTGTTTTTTGACGATTTTTTATCGTGAGGTAAGGAAATTCAGTGAAAAACGCGTATATGAGATAACGTGTAATGAGAATGACAATAGTTGGAGAGATGGCATGATCTGTCAAAATAGTTTTTCTCCAAACTCTTTTGCGACGAATTCAATTCTTTGTTGCGATTTTTGAATATGTTTTGGTGTAATCGAACGTTACATTCGAATTGAGAAAATGATTGACAATTTGTAATTGAAATCCAACTTACGTATATTTCTGTTCAAAATAAAATAATCTCCCAATACTTAAAACTGATGGAGCTCTGTTCGGTGTCATGAACAAATTAAAAATCCAATTTTTCTGGATTCCAAATTTTTATTTATATTCAGTTAATATAATTTTAAAAGAAGGTCTTAGCATTGTTATTGCGACAATCGTTAAAAAGATAACGAATATGTCGATGAATGTAATGACATTGAATGATTGAATTCATGGATCGATTCTAGTGTGTATGTTATTCAAATGTGTTTTCAGACTATGTTTGCGTGTAAAACGCATCATACAAATCTCGCATCGATACGGTTTTTCACCATTGTGCTTTCGCATATGCCTTTTCAAATTAGCTATACTCAAAGTTACACACTTCTTGCAGATATGACATTCATATCGATGCATTTTGCACATTTTTTCGTGGTCATCTTTATCGGCGTTCTGCAAAAATCCATTGAAACAACTTCGGCAATGGAACGGAAATTCATTTATGTGAGATGCTTTGTGATTCTTCAGGTTCTGCATACTTGTGAAGTCTTTGGGGCAAATATCACATCGATATGGCTTCTCGCCGGTGTGAACACGCGCGTGATTCTTGAGGTCCCACTTGCGATTGCTGGAATATTCACAAAATTCGCACTGGAATCGCTTCTTCATCCCAATTTGGTTTGATGAAGTACAGGTTTTACTTCGCAATGATTTTGAAGTCGACCCCGATTCAACATGTTTTCTTTCCCGTCGACCAGATCTTCCTGTCATGTAGTTTCTTTCGGCACCAACGACTTTGTTTGCTTCATTGCTCAAAGTTTCAGTTGATGTTTTTTTGGCCCATTATGTTCATAGCACGGAGCGCATCGATGGCAACTATCGGAATGCCATCGTCCTGATAATTAAAACCGTTCGATTTCATGTCAGACCTTTCGGGGAAGCTTTCATCGTCGTCAAATTCAGCATAATCGTTGGATTCATGTGATATGCCATGCTCATCGTACCGACAAACACGTTCTATTTTCGATGGTTGATCCTCTTCGTCGCTCGAGTCAATGATTTCAAATCGGTCATTGGTTGTTTGTTCGATATCATTCATGTCATACCTTGGAGTATGAAATAAATTCGGATATTCGTCAGTTGATGAAGTGCTCGCATCCTCAAATATTGAACTGATTTCGAATTCATCGTATACATTGGATTATTGGATTATTGGATTAAACGGGGAGTTATTCACTTCGATGCTCAAGTTTCGTAACTTATTGCATGACGACCCGACTTGTGCTGTCACTCGATTGCTTGGAGAATGCTTCCCACGGTGTGGCCCACTTTATAGCAGCCATGTAACTAGCCTCCGTACAGGGCCAGTGACCAGGGCTTTCTTCTCAAGTCAATTGTCGTGACAGTCACAAGTATTCCATTCATTCCTAGATGGCGTTGGGCTCTTCTTATTTCAATGGAGGAATGCACATATCGCTGGTTTACCGGTATATTCACCAGAGATGTCGCACTACCTTTTTACGGTTGACGTATTGGATATTTGACATATCCAAGACACCAACCTAACGTAAAGGCACTCCCTTTTACGTGTGTCTATGCTGAACCCATTATTCTTTGTGCACACACACGGGACCGACGGCTTTAAGTGCCCTCCGAAGCACTCCACTAGCCCGAAACCCGGCCAAATCTATTCCGCATAAAACCACTGATAATTCCTGAGCGAATCACGGTGGAAAAATACCGGACCAAATTTGACCGAGAATCGAACTCGTGTCCTCACGCTCACAAACCTGGCACGCTAACCACTAGTCTATGGCTGAGTCTATCGTATACATACTTGATCCTGCACACAATTATCAATAAGGAATTATTATTGCAAAATTATGGAAATTATTGTTTTCTACTCACCGAACATACGAAACACGCAAAAAATATTGCTTGAAATCAGCATTGAACGCCAGACCATTGCGTTTGAGGGCCTGTTTAATGTTGCCCAGAGAAAATTTAGCTTGGCATTCGAATGAAATAAGCATTTGGCTTATCTCTTCTCTCCAGCTCATCATTTTCGGAACCGTAACTAAATTAAAATAGAATACAACCAAAACAAAATTTATTGATTAGCAATAATGAAGACAAACATCTACTCTCAGGCCACTTCATGAGCCAACTAGTCTATATCTTCCATTGAAAGGTGCTTAATGCGTATAAAATACGGTAATTCAGACTGTCAGAATCAGAGCTTGTTGCAAATATATGCAAATGTTAGTTATAGGCGCAATTGACGCCTTTTTACGTTATTTTAGATAGCCGCACGTATTCTTACCTTACTTACGATTTGATAAATAGATTCCAATAATATGAAATGCTCTTATGCGAATAACGAGAAGTTTGCAGTAAGTTTAAAGCTACAAAGTATTATTTCGACGAAAATATGTCTTTATTTATGATGCTTCCACATTGAATCTTGCCAAAGACGTGTTGTACAACAAATTGAATAAAAGAAATGACGTAATTTATTACGAGTGTGCAATAGCAACCAACTGTCAAAAGGAATTCGCTGCCTTCTAATGCTAAGAACAGCGAAATGAGTTGCCGCAACAAAAAAAAAATGTTTTTGAGCGAATTCAATATATTTGAAAAAGTCACGATTGAAAGTTATGAAAATGAGTGGAGACACTGAGAAGCCAGCGAGAGTGCTCTCTAAGAACTCAAAACATACGAGAGCTTGGAAAAATATTGAAAATTGTCAATTTGGTCGTGGGGCATGTGAATTGACATCATATTAGTTCGAAAGGAGGTATTTATATGAAGGTCAAGCCAATTCCACGTACTAAAAGTCTAGATTGAAAGTTATGCAAATGAGTGGAGGCACTGAGAAGCCAATGAGAGTGCTCTCTAAGAACTCAAAACATACGAGAGCTGAT
>NW_022198207.1:0-5890 GCF_009176525.2 Contarinia nasturtii | reverse complement strand
TGCGTCACTTGGGGGACTGCCGTCCCCCGTGATTAAAAAAATGCTAAATAGTGATAAAAATTAAAACAAAACAGATAAATACAAAAAATTTGTTATGGATTATAGATATTTTAAGCAGTTGGAAAATTAATTTATGAAATTTATATTATTTACATGAAAGGAGAGAAGCAATAATTTTTCTTTTACTATCTAAAATATGCTTGATAAAAATCAAATTGTATTATATTATTGGTAGTGCAACTTAAAAATGTCGTATTTGTGTCAACTTCTTATGTATCATACGCGCCATTTTTTTGACAGTGACAACGAGTGTATCTTAAAGAGCGTCAAAAAAACTATTAAATTCCATCTGTCAAAGTGAATACAAGTTTATACACACGTAGCGTAAGAAATCGTATGGGAAGCGCGGTAAACGAGCAAAATCAACGCCCAAGCAAGATATTTATTGTGCTAAGGTAATGCTGAAAAAAAAAAAGGTAATGCTCTGTATTTGGTGAGATCAGAAGGGTGTCCTCTATTATGAGCTGTTAAAACCGGGTGAAACGATCACGGGAGACCTGTATCGAACGCAATTGATCCGTTTAAAGAGAGAATTGAACGAAAAACGGCCAGAATATGCGACCAGGCATGAGTCAATAATTTTCCATCATGACAACGCTCGGCCTCATATTGCTCAACTTGTTAAAAACTATTTGGAAAATAGTGGATGGGAAGTTTTACCCCACCCGCCGTATAGCCCAGACATTGCCCCTTCTGACTATCACTTGTTTCGATCGATGCAGAATGCCTTGTCTGGAATAAGCTTCACTTCAATTGAAGGTATCAAAAATTGGATTTATTCTTTCCTAACCTCAAAAAATGAGCAGTTCTTTTGGCGCGGAATCCATATGCTGCCAGAAAGATGAGAAAAGGTTATAGCTTCCGATGGCCAATACTTTGAATGACATGTTATTTACAGAATTTATGAAATAAAGTTTTATTTTTACCAAAAAAACGAGATTTTTAAGTTGCACTACCAATATATTTATTTAATTAAATTGTTTTCAATAAACCACCAAGACGAAGGAACGCTGTTCGGTGCAGTTATTATTATTATTAAAATAACTGTTCACCTTTTTCTCAACTTTGTATCTGAATTCCGAAAATTGATTGCGAAACACGTACGTTGCAATGGCACTGTCTGGAAAAAACGTTTGACATTCAATTTTATCACTGAGTTTATATATATATTATTTGCCATTCGATTTTTTGTCGCTTTCATACGGACTTTCATTCGTACATTTAAAGGACGTTATAAATCACAATAACATTCTAATTTAAAGTGATTAAGTCGAATCTCAAGGACATAATTCACTGAACTCGAATGACCTATTTCACTGTCCATTTTCACTGATTGCCAAAGAACAAATCTTCGCTGGGATGAAATGTTTTCGCTTGCTTTAAAAGTTAAATTTGGAGCTCGGTAAAGTCATTCGTATTTCGTTTGAGCAAGCAAACTCGCAAAAATGGTGAAGTTAAATGTTTTTATTTTCGCTGTGTTGTGTACAATATTCTTCGTCCAGATGGCTAACGGTATGTGCAAATAATTATATTTTTAAACAGATTTAAAGAATAAGAAGCAACGATTAAAAAAATAGCTTGAAATTAGTCAAGAACATCAAAAGTTATACATATTTAAAAGTGATATTACAATTTTCAATTGTGATCATTTTCAGCTGGCATGTGCTATGAACCAATGAGAGAAGAAAATTGCGCAAGGAAGGAATGGCGTTACCATTTTAACATGACAACAAGAGATTGTGACGGACAAATGGCATGTTCAGGTGGACCAAATAACTTCAAAACTTGGCAAGAGTGCCACGATGCTTGCATTAAATTCATTCCAATGAAATAATGATTTTTTTTGAAAATAAAGTACAGCTAAATTCGTTAAAGAAGTTTGTGTTTATTTTTATCGGACACAGTTTGTCTCTTGAGTGATGAAATATTTTGCTATTATTAGATGATTTTATTTTTACATTTTTCTTCACACTCTATTTGTTTCTCGTTATAAAATGAGTTGTTTTGAACAGCCGGAGTTAAATTATCTTACATGTGGTCATAGCCTGATAAGAGTGAAACAGAGCATGAACAAAAAAGAGCGACATTTTGAACAGAAAATAGCAACGAATGGGAATGAAAAAAAATGTGATTACTACTAATCCGCGGTCAAAAGGCCAAAAAGTTTTTCTATTTGTGGAGGTCCCCCCTTAGTGTCAATCCTCCAAACTCGTAATTTTTTAACCACCTCTCATCATGCGTTTTTGTTTTGGGAGTTTAAAACATTGCCCCCTTCTACTGTTGAAGTAAATGTAAAATTCTGATGCAAAACAAAACGTAATCTTTGCTTACAAAGTGTGAACAATGTTTTTGTAAGACTAGTTGAGAATAAATGTGGGCATTCACAATCTTGTCTTTAGTAGCGTACGATTAATAGTCACCTCGAGATCATGCCAAAACCCCAAATTGTACCGAAGACACTACCAAACTATCTCTTGGCATTGTGTTACTAAAGACATGAATTCGAGTGCGCGGTTTTAACTGCTGCCACTTTTATTCCCAGCCACTCATAAGTAAACAGTTGATAATTCTAATTTGAATCTAAGTGTGCTGAGAAACACAAGCCATGGCCTATCACTGCTGATAAATGTTTTTTATCACTGCATTGAATGATGTGTTAAAAAGTCATTCGTATTGAATCAATGATCGTAGTTCATAAAACTGTTTTCGTCAATTCATTTTGAATAAGATTAAGAAAAATCACTCGTTCTATAGAAATCGAGCGGAATAACTCGAAATTTCGGTAAAAATGTGTAAATTTACATTGATTATTACAGTTTTGATCATTTTGAGTACAATTTTGGTTGAAATAATTGATGGTATCAATCAAATACTCACAAATATTTAACAAAATATGAAAGGTTTATTGTGTTTACCGATTTTCTGTTGTTTTTAGGGGGGTTTTGTGGTAAACCGGCATTAAATTCACAATGTAGTGCATCCAAAATAAAAAGTCGTATTTATTATGATCCAGCTACGAACAGCTGCAAACAAGGAAGAGACTGTGATGATTATGGCAATGGAGAGTATTTCTTATATTATTGGGAATGTAAAAATGTTTGTATACACGGGAAAAATATAAATTGATACGAAAATACCAGCGAAAATAAGAAGTCTATGCGAAGAAGAAGATATTGAAACCTGCGGAGAAAAATGATAAAGAATTTATGAATGATTCATATTTTGTTTGAGTAAAAATAGGTCGGGTTTTTACATTTTCAGAATGACTTTTTATTATTCAACTTCATTTGAGCTACAATCCATGTGTTTTTCGTATGTCGAATTTTCAATTTTTCCAAATGTTCATGCTTTTATTCAATTTAATGAGAAGTGGATTCCTTTTTATTCCCTTTTTCACATGAAGAAGTATCATATTAATCGGATCTGTTTTTTTCTGAATTTTATTTTTCGCCAGTATGTTTTAATTGAATGTGTCGCTGTAAATCATGCATCAACCATACATGTTTGTAGTTGAAATTTCAAACTGATTGGGAGAAGATTCACAATTTTGCCAAGCGATGAACGCGTTTCATGTGTCTGCTGGCGCAGCTTTTTTGTGCAAAACGAGCAGCACACATTTTGCATGAATATGGCTTCTCCCCGGTATGGTCCGTAATCATGTGATACTTCATAATGGATTTTTCTTTCTTCATCACCAACATTGGTAATGACGAGCACCGCACTTGGTCTCGTGTTCGATTTTCAGGCGTTCTTGAGAGAATGCCAGACGGCATTTTGAACACCGGAAGGGGAATTGATCATGATGTACGGCCATATGTTGGCTTAAATAATAATTTCGTGTAAAACGTTTGTCACAAATGTGGCATTGGAATTGTTTTTCACCAGTATGTTTTGATTGAATGTGTCGCTGTAGCTCCGTCTTGTAAAAACATTTGTACGAACAAAGATAACAATTATATCGAAGGCATGTACAGCGCTCTTCATGGAGTTGTTTTGATTTTGTGGTGGCAAACCGTGTTCCACATTTTGAGCAACCAAACGGCAGCTGGTCTTTGTGAGTGCGTAAGTGTTTTTTCAGGTGATTCTTTGTTGTAAATCCTTTGAAGCAAATCGGGCATTCATTTGGTTTGTCTCCGCTGTGGATTTGCATGTGAGCTTGTAGATTTGATTTCTGTTGTGTATTGAATTCACACAAACCACATTTGTAATGACGACGTTTGCACTTTTGTTCGTGATCATTCTTATCGCTTTCTTCGGCAAACCCATGTTGGCATTTTGAGCAATGATGTGGAAGATTTTTGGTATGGATGATTTTGTGACGATTCAAATCGCTCTTCTGTGTAAAGTTTTTGAAACAAATATCGCATACGAAAGGCTTGTCGCCAGAGTGAACTCGTGAATGTATCAATAATTTACTTTTGGATGGTGCAACATAATTGCAAATGGTGCAATGGTACTTCTTTGCCGCTTTCTTTGCAGCAGTTGGCTGATTATCTTTCTTTCCTTTACCTTTCGGTCTTGTTTGGTGTCTTCCTTTCTTACCGTTTGGTATACCCGATGGCCCATTTTTGTTGTCGTTGTCAGTATTATTCGTTGCGCTTCCATTTGGACTTGATAACAATTTATGCTTTTTCATTTCTTCCTCCTCTACTTCTTCACACTTTATTTCATCTTTCACGCAATTTGGATCGATGGCCAGTTCCATATCGTCGTCCGTTTCGCTTTCTGATTTAATGTCGTTGAATCCTGCGCCATTCGCCTCATTCATTCCTGGTGACGATGTCCTGATCAAACTAAACTCGATATCGTCTGGTGGTTCCTCCTTAACATCGGGCTCTTGTTTGATTTCGGCTGTGGGGTCATTCATTTTGCGTCTGACCCTTCCATCTAACGTTCCTTCGCCTGGATCCGAATCCATTTGCAAACCTTTAGTTTCGAAAAAAAAAAAAACAAAATCATAATTTTTCGCCTTTTGTTAAATTTATTTTTAATTAGCAAATGTCTTTATTGTGGTTTTGTACAATATTTGCCGACCAAACGTCAAACTAATCATATGCGAACCCGCTTCATGTGAACCATTGTGCACAAACTTCATGGGGACAGCGATTAATGTTTTTTTTATTGGGAAACTATCATCAGGCTCCATGTAACTAATTCAACATTGGTCAGGAAATGTCTTACCGAGCAATATCAAATAAAATTGAAATGTTTGCTCAAAAAACTAAATTCTTGTCGCAATTGGGTTGGAGGTTGTGGGCTTTAAGCATTACTACTGCTTTAAGCCGAATATTATGCACAAAACTTAAAGATTTATCAAGGAATCGTTCTGTGTCAACACCAATTGAAAATAACTTATTTGATTCTTACCTTTTAGCTGCCTGCCGCTAATGAGATATTAAATAATGGGATTGGATGCTTTCCACCTTTTTATGACCTTCCGACGCCGAATTTGTGAGCGTGCTTCACAGTACGCAATAGAAAACTGAACGAATGAGGTTAGAGTTTGAGTTTAAACGTCACCTTCAGCATTGTAATGAAGTAACTCATTCGTCCAATTACATTTTTCGTTTCTGTCAATTTGAAACGACTGCCCATCTTGCACAATTTAGCGGTAATTCGGGAACAAATTTTAAAGAACTCATAATAAAAACAGAAAAATAAAATGTTTGAAGTCAGTTTGAAAAGGAAACAGCATATTTTTACAGCAGGTGAACTATCTAAACGAAGAACATTGAACCGAATCGATGGATGACAACTTCATGTCGTCTTCCTTCGTTCAATTCATTGACAGATATCAAATGTATTCAGTTGCGCAGCATGGAAAATTACA
>NW_022198206.1:3134-3428 GCF_009176525.2 Contarinia nasturtii | reverse complement strand
ACAAATTTTACTCGGAATTCGTTCCGAACAATGGTCAACCTGTTTTTCACAGATTTTTTGTTTTTTGATAATAGAGCCTTTTGTTGGGAGAAATGTGATAATAATGAAGGTGCCCTTTTGGAACCATGACAATAGCTTTCAGTATTTTGCCATAGTAAATTTAGCTTTAAGACGAATTCAATTAGCAGCTGTGATTATTAAACTCGTTCTGTATCCTAAATGGTTTGTCTTAAATTCAAATTTGGTGAAAAATTAAAGTAAGTACGCAATTTAATCGTAGTGGAATTTTCATTT
>NW_022198206.1:0-3124 GCF_009176525.2 Contarinia nasturtii | reverse complement strand
CTGGTGTGGATGGTGTCCAAATGTCTTTTCAGATTACATTTGAATGTAAAACGCTTCAAACAAATCTCGCACCGAAACGGTTTTTCACCGCTATGCTTTTTCATATGCTGCTTCAAATTAGTTATACCAACAGAGACATACTTCTTGCAGATATGGCATTCATATCGACGGATCTTGCACATTCTTTCGTGTTTATATTTTTCGGCCTTCTGAGAAAATCCCTGGAAACAGCCACGGCAATGGAACGGAATTTGTTCAATGTGAGTTACCTTGTGCCTCTTTAATATGTCCGCTCTTGCGAATTCTTTGCGACAAATATCACATCTATATGGCTTCTCGCCGGTGTGAGTACGATTGTGTTTTTTGAGGTTGCCACTGTAATCGCTGGAATATTCACAATGTTTGCACTTGAATCTCTTCTTCATTTCGAAGTGGTTTGATGGTAGTTGTTGCGTTGTTGAAGAATAAAACAAACCCAAACTTGGTGCCCCAACATTACTTTTCCTTCCATTCTGAATGCTCATCACCTTATTATTCATTTCGACTCCAATCACTGGTGCTTCGTTATCCAAAAGGTCATCCATTTCCATGTCCTCCATTTTCACTTTATTTCTGAAAACATTGCTGTTTTAAAGATAAGGCGCATATGATTTGTTGTAGGGAACCCAAAAGACACAAACAATAACGAATTTCGTTTCGACTTACCGGTAATCAGAAACTGGAAAATGTGCTCGACTTTCAACCACGTTGGATTGAAACGAAGACATCAGGGTATTATCATCCAGTTCATGGGCCGTTGTTGCATGTCTGTAGAATTCGCCATTATTTCCGTCGTCGGTTGAGTCATCGGTGTCCAGCAAATCAATCTTTTGAAACGGTCCATCACTGAATTGAGTGGAATCATTGTCGGTTTGGTAGGAAGTTCTATCTTGGAACATACTTGCATCTGTAGCACTCATCGTTTGGTCTTCAAATCGTGAACGAATTTCGAATAGGTTGTACGTTTCCATCAATCTACAGAGTAATATTTAAAATCATTAGAATCCAAAAATATAAAAACATTGCTTAGAAAATTATACGCACCGAGCATTAGACGTGTGTAAAAAGTACTGTTTGAATGTTGGATCTAATGCAAAGCCATTGCAATTAAACGCCAACTTTATGTTGCCCAAAGAATCAAGTGCTTGACGCTCGAACGCATTGAGCATTTTGAACATCTCTTCCTCCCAGTTCATCGTTACCATCTCTATCGATATTTGGAGTAAAAAAGAAATTCATGTATAATGAATAGTCATAGGGATGCCAAAATGGTTCTGTATGGTGCTGTATATTTAACTATATCCGACACCATTTTAGTTTTTCTGATTCTGTAATATTTCGTATCGAATCACCCCGATTGATTACTTTGGTCAAAAGTTCCATATTTACCTTTCTTTCTTATATGTGAGATCGTATAGATTATAGAACTCGCAAGATGAATAGATAAGTGTGCTTTGCACAAAGCGAGGTGGAGTTATAATGACTATGCCGTTTTGTAGCAATGTCATGATCTGTCAAAATTGCTTTTTCGCCACTTTGAAATTGCTCTGTGACGAATTAACTTCGCCGGACTGTACTTAAATTTATGTTTCCAAAGTCGTGTTAAATTAAGAGAATAATTAGAATAATGAAACTAGAACGTAATGCAATGGTATTATTTATTATGATTCATTTGAAAACAATGAACAGAGACAATGTTTTGATAATATTTTTTACTTTTGAAGATGTGCATTAATTGAATCTGGTGTGCATGGTGTCCAAATGAGCTTTCAGACTAGATTTTTCTGTAAAACGCTTCATACAAATCTCGCAACAAAACGGTCTTTCAACGAAACGGCTGTGCTGTCGCATATGCCTTTTCAAATTGGTTACACCATTGGCATACTTCTTGCAGAAATGACATTCATATCTACGGTTTTTGCATACCTTTTCGTGGGCATCTCTTTCGGTCTTTTGGGAAAATCCTTCGAAACAGCCACGGCAATGGAATGGAACTTGTTCGGTGTGAGTTACTTTATGCTTCTTCAACTGTTCCATTCTAGCAAATTCTTTGCGGCAAACATCACATCTAAATGACTTCTCGCCGGTATGAGTACGCATATGTCGACTGATATTCCACATTCTATTGCTGGAATATTCACAAAATTGGCACTTGTGTCGTTCCATCATAACCAATTGGTTTGAAGAAATATTTTTTTTAGTCGATTGCGTTCCAGTTTCTACTATTGGACATATATTTGATCTTCGTGGCATGCTGTTTTCGATTCCAAAGTCATGGTTTCTTTGATATCCAAAGACGTTTGGACACTTTCCCGATGTAACAGTGGATGTGCGTTTGTTCGCAACAACGCGTCCAACTTGTTCATCATTCTTGTGATTTTTATCATGCAATATTACTTTTCCGCACACACCTAGTGTGTAAGGTAAAGTATTGGAATCGGTCGAAAAATTAACACCCATAAAAAATGTGTTTTCTGGGTGTTTTTGGGGCCAGGGAACACGAATCCAGCGTTTTTTCGATGTCCGAATGTATGTGCGTACCCTGTACGCTGTACCCTGTACGCAAAAATTTGTTAACACGATAACTTTCAAACAAGAAAAGTAATTCAAAATCTGACTTCACAGGATGATTGGGAGTGCCGAGGAATAGAAACCATTAGATTTTGAGCGACTTTGGTTGACAGGGTAAAGTGTCATGTCTGGTGTGATGCCCATGTCCATCCATGGGAAAAATTCAATTTTTCTTCCAAAAGTGATATTTAATGTATGCTTAAACACTCAAAAATGTGTATTGGGGGGTTTTTGGGTACGAGAAAACCAAATATGACGTTAGTTTTGCGATACAATCAACTTTCGAAACACTTTTTATACAAAAAATTCAAAAAATTTGGATTTTTGTATGGAAGCCATGCCTGTATGATATCGTAATGAGCTGAAACTTTGCACAGGTTATTTTTATCACACATAAATACTATTCCGAGAGTTTGAAGACATTTCAACGAATATTGCACCTCCCGAACAAAATTTTGGATTTTTCGCTCTAAAACGAAATTTTGTATGGGAAGTACCCTTAATATGCATTGAA
>NW_022198205.1:0-4778 GCF_009176525.2 Contarinia nasturtii | reverse complement strand
GAACGACCGATCACAAAAAAGGAAAAAAACGCACACGAACGACCGATCACAGTCGGACATTGATGTTCGTGCCCAGCTCTGGTTGCGAGCATACTGCTGATATAAATTTTGCATTTGGTTTGCAAAATAACCATTGGTCGGCCAAGCAAAGCGGTTTTCCAGCTCAAAATTTTCAATGAATTCTCGAAAATCCGCTTCCGTAATTCACAAATTCATTTAAATACTTGATGGCGAAAAAACAAACAATATTTCTGACTCGTTCGAAGACAACTCGCACAATGACATCAAAAGGACAGAATATTTTCGCATCGATCGGTGATGAAATATGGAAGTCTTACTGCATTAGTTTGCAAATGTTCTATTATTTTAAAATCACAAACAGAAACAATCGCAAAATTCACCGTAAATACTTCCATTTATATTAAGATCACACTTGAAAATGAGCAGAATGGAAAAAATGAGTTCATTTGATTGTATCAATAAACACAGAAAACGTATACGATGCATAACTCTATGCTAAAATTGCCAGAATTTAAATATTTTTCGTCGAATATGTCATTTCTCCCGCTGCATTAATTCCGAATTAAACAATGAACGTGTTCATATTATGTGTGAAACTATCGAAAATAACACTCAAAATAATATTTCGTTTGAGACAATCACTGATTGAGAACAGATTGCAATATTTATAACAAGAAAAATCCATCGAATGTTTTGTTAATTCGATAAAAAGTCAATCACAAAATATCAACTAAAAACAAAAATAATATTCAGAAATGAACAGCAATGCGATTTTAACTGTGACAAACTATAAACCGGCAATACTACTGAGAACAAACGTCATACAGATTCATTTCATAATCATTTGAAATGCCGACGCAACGTGTTTTTTTATTCATGTACCATCAAAACATACACACAGAGAGTGAAAGAGAGTTAGTTTAGAGCTAAGACACAAACACGAACTACATTCATAAGAAGTTTGACAATCGTTCTGTGAATAAAATTGATACTCAGCACTTTTTTTACTCCAGCTACATTTGCTATATTCACACTGAAATGTGTATCACAAGCACGCCGATTAATATTGAATAAATAAACAAATGAACCTTTGAATTTCTGCTATAGATTCCACATGTAAACTCAAAATTAAAATGTTGATACACCAACAACAGGCATTCCGTTAATTTGAATAAAACACAACCGTAATGCGAACGATACATTTATTGACTTTTGATAAACTAAATTTGTTCAACCATTATATATTTATTAGAAAGTATATGCTTTGATTTCTGATTTATTTTTATAGCGATAGAGTACCGTTCAATAAAAAAATGATGTCATTTTTTCTATGTTTTTTTATTTATTTTTTCAAAATCAACCAAAGAGACATTCAAATTTAATCTTTTTCCATTTTTTTGTTTAAATATTATAGTCAAATGCAAATTGTAATAAAATGAATAAGTAAGTTGTTGTGGTTCCAAGTACCTGCAATATTAAAGACAATTAGAATTCTAGCAATTTTAGATCAACCGGAATCTTTACCGAAAATAGAAAATTGTAATCAATATTGAAAAATCCAAATGCATGAAACTGAATTTTCTCATGACATATTTGCAGAGTAAAGTCTTGAACCTAAATATATGTTTATTTAAAGTATATTCATGTACGATTGGCATTCATTTAAATACAATATCCAAATGAAATAAAAAAATAAATAATAATTACCAAATCACTTAAATTTCGATGCGAAAGTTTGAATGCCAAATTATTTAAAAGATTTGGAACTTTTCGTGCTTCACTAGTGCATTTATGGCAAATAGTTGACAGTTTGATGAAGTAGAATGTATGTAGAAGACAAAATAAAAAAAATGTAATGAATGTGTTAATTTCTATTAGATACGGATTTAAAAAAATGTATAAGGTACGATAATAATTAACGACAATGATGAAAAAACTTGAACCAATCATTGAAACTAATGACCATTGGAACATCTTATTGAACAGCCTGGTTATTTCCCACAATAGATGATATATTCGTCGCAGTGAAACGATACAATCAAAAATTCTATCTTCAATACTATTGTACTTTTCTTCATTTAATCTCCGTTTGGTAAAACGAAATCGATTCGTTTTGGAATAAATGTTTTCTATTTGTCCATTCATCGTCTCAAACCAAAATCCAATCACTTGAATGTAATGAATAATTTGAAAGTATTTAAATGAAGTCACCGCTATCGGTATTAAGCACAATAACCAAACTGTTTTTATCCATATACCAGCGTCGTCCAAAATAATTCCCACAGCAGCTATAATAATTATTATAGAAATTTGAAGCATCCAAATTGCCATCCAAATAAATGTATTTTTACGCACTTTTTTGCTGTCAATTTTTATACCAAACTCACGAATGAAAAATGTATTGAGATCATCAATTTTTATGAGAAAGTTGGCTTGTTGATTTCGATTTATTAGGGATTCAATTGTTATTACTATTGACACCGTTCGTACTAATTCGACAGTTGTGAAGCTTAAATAATTTAACATTTTGGATTTTTCCAAACCCAGAAACTCTTCATAAGACACAAAAGTATAAAAAACCATCGTGCTAAAGGAAATGATCAAGAATCCACCATAAATGAACCACTTCAATTGGCCGAACTTTGAATTTCCTTTTATTGCATCGAAAGGAATCGAAAATTGTGAAAATCCAAAAAATTGATACACTCGAAAAATTGGTAACAATATTTGCAGTAGCTTCATTTTTAACCATAAAATTTTAATTTCAATTCTATTAAACAATGCGTCTAGTTGTGAATACTATTTTTCAGTGACTACAACATGCGATTATCACATGCAACACATGGGCTGGCGACAAGAATACGGAAATTGTGTGCCTCATAACATTGATAATCACGTAAATGATTATCTTTTTTATGTCAAAATAATTGAAAATTCACGTTCAAGCTATTATCTATTGTTATTACATAACAACTTCCGTGAAAAATTATTTCAAATCAAATAAAACGCTCGTTTTTATTTTTTTAGATTTCGTGATGGCAATGTTCTGTATGAAAAACATACTTATTGCTCTCGTTGTTGCTGATGATTTATTTTTTTCATGTTCTCCGTAATTCAAAAAAAAAACAATAATAATAATAACTGCACCGAACAGCGTTCCTTCGTCTTGGTGGTTTATTCAAAATAATTTAAATGAATACAATATAATTAAATTCTTGCATCAAGCGGTTTTGAAAGAGATAAATAATAATTATTATAAAAAGATTTCATTTATGTTTACAATTTATCTATTTAAACAATTGATGAAAACTTGATACAAACGCCTAAAAATAATTTTCAAATTATTTTTCATTCCACATGCACAGGTGCGTCTTTTAATATAAATTTGATAACATTCGTAAATACTTACTCTTGGATCTTGGATAAATAAACGATGCCCAGCAATGAAAGTACAGACCTCGGGTAACTGTTGAGCATCGTATGAAATTACACCGAGAAACTTTCTATCTTTCGTAATAACAGGTCCTAAAATACAGTTTATTTTGATAGAGAGTTTTTTAATTTTGGTTTGAGGTCAGATTTGAAGGATCTAATAATCAGTTACCACCCGAGTCTCCCGAGTTAGTTAAATTGTGGGTTCCATTTCGTAGGCTTACACTAAAACAAAACAACAAAAAATCCAAATAACAATTTTTGAATGAATAAATTTGAAGATTATAATGGATGGAAAAAAGAAATACAAACCAAAATTGTCGTTGATTTTCCAATACACGGTCCTTGCATTTATTCCAATAAGAACTTTTACATGTTTCAAAGTCGGCAATAGTTGAATTAACGGATCTCAAATTAGATCTTTTCGGTGTCCGATCTGGATGTATGGATTCTGTGAATCTGAATTAAGATCATTTAACCGGATTTTACAAATTTTTAATATTATATCATTATTACCCAAACATAGAGATTTGGTCGTCTGTTTTTGCCACGTAGCCTTCATCAACCATATCTATTTTATCGATCATTGGACTGAACTTCAACTTTTTTTTCAATTCAATCACAGCTAAAATAAGAAATTATTGAAATATTTGTAATAATTGTGTTAAAAACTAATAGACCTATGTCATTAAACCACGGTGATTTTTTGCTGTATATGGGATGTACTATGATATCATTTTCAGTTATATTAACTGTGTGGATAGGCTTATGCAGATCGATCGTGCCAAAAATCAAAGTAAATGAACTTCTTCCAAACACGCAGTGTGCGGCAGTTACAATCTTGCAGTTCGACACGATTGTTCCAGCTAAAATTAATCATTTGAAATACAAATAAAGCGATATTTCCAAGCCTTGGTTGAAATAGTATTTGATTTACCGCAATTAAATGGATGATGGGTAAAACTTTTATGGTACTGAATTCCAACAACAAAATTACTATCTTCAATTTTGTCGACCAATTCGCCATCAATAATTTGTGAATCAGCTGCATATTATAGATAAAATGATTGCATGTTTAACAAAATTGAGTTTATCTTAAACACGTAAATTCGCTCGTAAATAGAAAATTACCCTATCAGAAAAGAAAATTAGTGAATATTTGGTAGATTTAAACGATGCAATTTCATTACTTACGATATATTCAGCCAAGGAAAATATACTAAACAATGCATAAAATAAATTCATTTTTTCTCAAAAAAAAAAAACTAATTCAGAACATCTGTGTTATAAGCTCAAATAAATTGGATGAAAAACACGTAGTTTCT
>NW_022198204.1:27271-30337 GCF_009176525.2 Contarinia nasturtii | reverse complement strand
TATACTTTTTTCTTCGTTTGACGGTGGGTGTTTACGCTTCATACGTGCTATACAGACGAGCGACCGTGTGCGACTTGTAATTTTGGGTTACCAACTGCAACGAATGTCTAACAAACAAACTGATAAAAATTAATCGCAAGTAAAAGCGTCGTTCACCCATTTGGATGCCTCATTGTTGTAAATGAATAAGTTTGAATATGAGAACTCATTATTGACTTTGACCTTAAAGTGTTTAGATTTGTTTGTGTTTGATTCATCTGCAATCAAAAATGCGCCCAAATCTTTTTAGACGTTAATCACTCTAGTTTCATTTAAAAACAGTATACGTTCCCCCTCATTAAACGCATATTTTATTTTAACTGGGTGAATTATGTAACAATACATTAGTTCATTTGATAATCGAATAAATTTATTTTTGTTCGTCAATTGGTTTCGTGTACAAAATTCACTAGTATTATTAACCAGTTTGGAAATAAGGCATTTATTTGGTGGTCTAATATTTGTTAAGAGGAATGAATTGCAATATGCTTCTTCATCGATTCTGTGGCATTTCGACAAAGTTGAGTATGGTATTACTTGATAATCCGTTTTATTGGTTTTCAACAGATAATTTATTTCCTCATTCAAAATGAACGTTTCATTGAGAATTTTTCTCGGGACTGGTACAAATTCAATCAAATCAAATCCCCTACTTCTCAATATCGGTATTTGAATTATTATTGAAAGTGTGGTTTCGTTCATAGTATAGAAGCAATGTGAAATTTTTGGTAATTCTCCAATTAAAAGTGAAGGGAAGCGAGAATCTGAGTCTAAATCCCTTTGTGCTCGTGTCATTGATATTTTGAAATCCTTGACATTAACTAACTGAAAAAATTTATGATTGACTGTTCCCTCCGATAAAATGATCAGTTTAGCGGCCAAATCTCTACAGTTTTGTATCAATATTATGGCATAATGTATATGCTCAGAATTTTTTCAATTTACTCTGTGTCTCAATTCCATTGTTCATGACATCAACCAATGATTGTTGATTTATTTTTATTAGTCTCATTAAAAGATTAATTTGTGATTGCATATATATAATTCTATCGTTTAGTTCGGAAGTTGAATTATTTTCGGGCGTAATTATTTTGTTTCCGTGTGTCCTGCGTCTAGACCGATTTTTTTCTATTCTAAATTTCAATGTGTCAATTTGTATTCGTTTAGCTTGTGCGGCGAAATTATCAACAAAAAATTTACAGTTTGGGATTATTGAATCATTCGCTGTACATATCACATTCATCTGATCGAGGCATGAGTTTAATTTATTCATACTTTCGTTTATAATAGTAAGGTTGTAATCGAATCTCATCGTTTGAATGTTTTCGAAAAAGTATAATGAACCTAATGAATTCAAAACATACGATTGTGCATGCACCGAGTAAATATATGTAGTTACTAAATAAACAAATGCATTAAGCCCTCTCATTTTCGTTCTGAAATAGAAAAAACATTCAAACGATTAGTCCGTGCCACAATCAAACGTATGATTATTATATGTATATCTATGTAATAAAATTTTATGATTTTTATTACTTTTTTAAATATTTTCTATTGATTACAAATCCTTTTTCATTTAAATCTGAAACGACGGTTACGCAAAATATTTTTACCGTTACAAAATTTTCACTATAAATATGTGTTTTAGATCACAGATTTTATCAGTTGCTATTTATCCTTCAAATTGAAAAGTTGTCAATTGAAAACTAAAATGAGTTCTATTATACAAATTCGTTGTTTGCTTAGAAATTGCTGCTCATTTGCAAAATAGCGCGTCTGAGTTTGTCATGAATCAGCCAACTGGCGCGGTTACTAGAGTTGAAATTGGCGCTTCATTTGAATTGACTTCATCTGTTTCCGATCAAAACGTGGCAGAGAGTATCCCGTCTGTAAACCCATCAACTTCAACTGAAAATTATCAGTTTGGTGATCTGACCAACACGGTTGTTGACAGTGAAAATGGTTTGGTTGCCCCAAACTCAACGTTGTGGAATATGGATAGCTCCACAATGGTAAACGTGGACCAAACCATTGATTGGGGTTTTACTGATATCAATTTGCAGCCGTTTGATTCTACAGACAACAATTGATTTTTTATTTTTCACCCTTTCTCTATTTACTTTGTGTGTGTTCAATTTTAAGTGTGAAAAAATTGTGTGTTCATTGAATTATTATGTGACCATCTATTTTTGTCGGAAGGTCATGATTTTAGTATTTTTAAGGACTTTCTCAATTTAGTTTTCATTTTGAAGTTCATTTGTAAACAAAACAATAATAAAAAATAAAAATTTGAGGTCTCAATCTGTTTGTCATTACAATTTGTTTTCCCCCTCGTATTTTATGTAAATTAGGAGGTTTTTATCATGTAAAACAGGGGTGAAACCAGTTTTCGTATGAAATTGCTGTATACACACAGAGAATATTTTTTAGTATATCATACTTAATGAGGTCAGAATTTTTCTGACCATCAAAATAATACTCAATACTATTGTTGCTGTAATTATTGAAATTATGGTGGGGAAAAATGATATTGCTCCCGTGATCCAATTTGAGAGACTGCTAAATGAATTTTTAATTGTGCCCCAGAATTTAAAAGAAGACTTTTTTGCTTTTAAATCTCCAAAGTCAGAAACTATTTTTCTGAGTTCGTCTTTCTCCAATGTCGTCATATTTGTTGACCATTCGATTTTAATATCGTCGAATGTTGAGATATTATATGGAATTTCCAAGTCAGTATTCACCGTAATATTTAACCCATCAGCCGGATTTTGATATGCCGAACATTCATTCTCAAAATTAATTTCTGTGTTTTCATTTAAATTATAAATAAAATCTGCGTTATTACATTCAACTCTAATTGAAGTGGGTTCTATTACATAGCAAAAAATGGATTTGTCTGAAGTGTGCATGACATAATTTTGCGAAGGCATTTCTCTGTATTTACAACTGTTGATGATGTCTTGGTTGAGCCATTGCCGTAGTAGAGCCATTGCACATGGTAGAGCCATTGCACATGGTAGAGCCATT
>NW_022198204.1:27001-27261 GCF_009176525.2 Contarinia nasturtii | reverse complement strand
GAGCCATTGCACATGGTAGAGCCATTGCACATAGTAGAGCCATTGCAAATAGTTGAGCCATTGCACATAGTTGAGCCATTGCACATAACTGAGCCATTGAACATAGTATATTAAGAGTTGATTATATACAAGAAATATACACATGCGTACGACAAAAAATATACATGTAGTATACGATACACAACAGGAATGAATATAATGTTGATGACCCTTTGTTGTATCGGAATAATGAATAAAAAATAAGCAAACACTGTGGAGTT
>NW_022198204.1:0-26991 GCF_009176525.2 Contarinia nasturtii | reverse complement strand
ATACATGCTTTACTGAAACAGCTCTATTGTCAAATGTCTAATAGAGTACGACCAAAACTAAAGTACGTTTAATTCTAAACACCCTTTGAAAGGTAGCCGGTGAGCCTTTTAGCCCCATAGTTAATCGTTTCCATTGATATTGTATCCCCTGGACTGTGAATGCTGTATACTAGAGTGGTTCGATTTTGACATTTTTTCAAGAATCAAAAATCGTACCCCTATAACCTCTGTAGGAAGGTCATAGAAACATGACTATAACAAAGAATTCGAAAAAAAAAATGATTTTTGGTGATGCGCGGCTCCAGGTGGTTTTTGAAAAAAAACAAATTTTGATGAATTTTGAGCACTTTAAAATTTCAATAAAAAATGGTCCACCGGGAGTTTTTTGGCACGAGAAAGCCGAATCTGGCGTTAATTTTGCAATACAAATAATTTTCGACACTTTTTCCATGAAAAAATCACAAAAAATGTGGAATTTTGTGTTGAAGTTTGATGTTATTGCCTGTTTGATGTTGTAATGACATGAAACTTTGCACAGAATGTTTTTTCTGCAAAAAATAATATACCGAAAGTTTGAATAAATGGGAGATACACTTAATTTGTATTGATATTTATTCGTTGTCCTTTTTTGTCGGTTTTTTCTATGTCTCCTCTTTGTCAGGTCGTCTGTGGTTCAGTTTTACTTTTGACACTTTTATTTTCACTTTTTTAGTCACTTTTTGCGATTATTTTTGCCACTTTTTCAAGAACGCAGCGCCATAAATTGTAATGCTATTATTACAACTGAGATGTGAGTGGTAAGGAAATAAATACTGATTGATTCGCGAAAACTTGATTTATTAAGTGCATAAAGTGAAATATCGAGCGTTTTGAACTCACTTTCTTCACGTAATTTTGCAACTGTCAAATGAACTGTCTAATGTGTTTAATGTTGTGTTGATACGTCTAAGCGGAGAGTCGTTTCCAATGTCAGTAGTTGGGGCTCGTTGGTCGAATCGTAGTTAAATCGAATCTCGAGTGTGACTTCTATTCTCATTCGGTTGTTGTCCCAGGTCGGCCTCGCATTGTTTACGTCGAGCGAAATAAACAAAGAGGGTGAGTGAATTGAAAACGCTCGATGCCGTTGCATGCAAATGAACGCGAGGCGTAAACAAAAAACGCTCGATGTCCGTTCGCCACATTTGGACTCATGTTTGATTTTGAAAAAAAAACTATAAACCCAAAAACAGAAATTGTGTCCGGGACAGAAATACGATTTTTTTTTTGAAAATCACATTTAAAAAAAAAACGAACTCAAGTCCGGGACCTAGGGGTTGTACACCGCTTGCAAATGAAGAATATACAGCAACTCCACGATTCTCGCTATTCTTACAATTAAAGGTGTCACCGGACACGGACGGACAAAAAAAAACGTACTGTCACCCGTTCGTCCGTCCGAAAGTTTTTTAAAATGTTCGGATGTTCGTCCGGTGTTCGAAAAATTTTCCGGACAAATTTAATGTCCGACCGTTTGTCCGATATTTAATTTTTCGGCCGGACGATCGGACATTAAATTTGTCCGAAAAATTATTCGAACACTCGAACAATGGCTATTTTCGGACAATCAGACGAACATCAATAGATCGGACACATTTCGGACGGACGGACGGCCTTGTCAGTGCCCCTTTAGAGATAAAAAAAACTCAACTTGAAAATTATACAATGTAAAATATTGTGACACAGTCTGTGACAGTCTGTGTGGTATAGTATGTTCGAGTGAATGAAGCATGCGCATCTAGCAACACTTAGCTGTTTTAGTACTGTTGCAAAAGTCACATGTGACATTAAATAAATGAGTGTGCAATTTAAATTGTTGAACATTAAGTTATTGCTGCTATTAATTGATAAAAGTTTTATCATAAAACCATGACCGAAATCGCTGTTGAGCGACTTAATGAAGAAAGAAAGGCGTGGAGAAAAAGCCATCCATATGTAAGTAGTTTTTTTGTTTTCATTTCAATCGAAGTATGACATTTCTTAAAAAATATATTCGTAGGGCTTTGTTGCGCGTCCAACAAAGAATCAAGACGGAACTTTGAATTTTATGATGTGGGAATGCGCAGTACCAGGAAAAGCTGGGGTAATACAAATTGTTTTTAAACTGTGTATCGTTATATAAACTAACTAACTTCCTTTTTACAGACACCATGGGAAAAAGGGCTGTACAAATTAGAAATGGTTTCCGATAAAGACTACCCGATAACTCCACCACAGTGCATTTTTAATCCAGTCATTTTTCATCCCAACATTTTTCCATCTGGTTCGGTATATTTGCCTCTAATCAGGGACAAATGGGTCAACACAACCACAATCAAAGACATTTTGATTGCCATTCAAGACCTTTTGAATGATCCCGACATTGATATTGCAGCTCAGGCCGCTGCATATACTATTTATTGTTTAAACCGCGAACAATATAATGCACAAATTGAACTTCAAGCTGACGTATTAAATGCAATCGATTACAATGAAAGTAAGTAAAATGTGAATACATGAAATTAAAAACGTTTTATCATATTCAATGAATTTAGTTGCAGTTGGAATAAACGAGACACATGATTCAAAAGCAAAAGGTGCAATTGATGTCAATGAAGGTAGGTAACATACCATATTCAAATTGAAAATAAAAATGATTTTCAATGTTCAATAAATTTCATCGTAGTTCAAGGGAACGAAGAGTCCGATTCGAATACACAAGATGCATTAGGTAATCAAATCTCAAGTGCTAAACAACACTTGGAGTTGTTGGATGTCGTCGATGACCGTAAGTTATTATACATTCAAATTGAATATTTAAAAAAAATTGCAACGTTCTTCGGCTTTCGTTCTAGTTGAAAGGGGAGCGATTGGTGGCCGTGACGAAGAGAATAATCTGGTCGAATTGCAAAGTCAATTATTAAGTACATCGCAACACTTAAAATTGTTGGCAGGTATTGAATTGGTCAAACCGAAAAACAATATTTCATCATTCGAATGGGCCGATTTGGCAATTTCAAACGGAACCGAACGTGCTCTTATTGCAAACAAAATGAATCGGCCATCAGAATGCCAAGTAATGCATGAAATCAATGATAAATTTTAATATATGAAATGTTCAATTAATAGATTATGTTTATTATTTTCAGGTTCACGTGTTGACTGTTCTTTTCCAAAAAAAGGTTAATGTGGTCTTACAATGGCCGAGTGGTACAGGAAAAACCGTTGCAATGATCTTGGCGGCAATCGAAAGCCTTAACGCAGAGCATGCAACTGAACCACAGGTGTTGTGCTTCTGTGCAACGGCAGAATCAGTTTTTTATACAGCTGAAAAACTTGCTGCTTTATCGCGACATTTGAATTTCACATTTGGAAAAATTACACGTCAATTTCAGTCAGAAAATCTGCAAAAATGTCAAATTATTATCGGCACTACTCTCGAATTGCGCAAAAGAATTAAAGATATGGCATTACCGTGCCTAAAATTAATTTGTTTCGATGACGCAGATGTAACATTGGCACATTCTGACCTGACAGATGGAATTTTTCAAAAGACGCAAATTGCGTGTTTCTCCACAGTCTTATGTGTGTCTGTACATGGAAAGGTTCCGAGTCCAGTGGTAGTTTTCAACACACCATATCGAGACATTTTGAACAAAACGCCAGTTCAACATTTTTACTTGCAAATTGAAGATGACAACAAGCTTTGTTACTTAGAAAGTATAATAGCTTCAATGATTGAAGATAGATTGGTTGTATTTTGTCAGGTGATGATCATTTTTAAATTAAGAATTTTTACAAATAAATATATTCAACTTGATTCGATTCATCTCCTTTAAGAAAAAAGCAACCGTATTGTGGCTCCAAAGAAAATTACGACATATGATTGCCGCAGTCACGGGAGACATGGCACTGCAAACCAGACAAAATGAATTAAACTTGTTCCTGAAGGGTGAAAAAAATGTTTTGGTGACAACCAATTTATGCTCAAGAGCTCTTGATATGTTTGCGAACATTGTGATCAACTACGACATGCCAGAACATAATGGAACATTGGATACAAAGTCATATTTGCTGCGTATTGGACGAACTGGACGGTATTTCAAAAATGGAGTCGCTTTGACTTTTGTCAAACCTTCATACAATGATTTTACTGTGTCGATTAGCTCACACTATGGCGTTAAAGTTAATTCATTGTGAAATAACAATTTGATTTATTCTGTTACTCATTGAACTCATTATTATTATTATTATTATTGTTGACAAATAAACAGATTCCTATTTGAATTGAAAACAATTTGAAAATAGTTGACATTCTCTCAATCGCTAAAACATTTCAAAATGTGATAAATAAAATATTGTTTGGCTTAATTATATGATTTTCATGTCGTTGGTCTTCTGAAATTGATAATTGTTGAGCATCGAGTTCATCGTGAGATATAAAACTATCCAAAAATCTTACCTATTTGATAAGGACAATCAATTGACAATTTGTAAATATTTAAACTAAAGTTAAACAATTCAGCGATGATCCCATTTTTACCAATTTATTATGCTTTATTTATTTAAAAAACAATTACGTGCAAGAATTAAATTATTTACATTTTCAGGCTTAAGCATAGAGCGTTTGTCCGTTATTATATTTCCACTGGTGCTAAAATTTCTTTCAGAGCTTGCACTTGTAGCTGGTATACACTGTAATCAAACTAGATAGTTTATCATCTGGCTGTTCATTTCTCCGTAAACGTATTTCATTTTGTAATCGCTGCCTATCCAATGGTAAGTCGTAAACAGCTTCATAATTTTCAATTATTGCAGTTTGTAGTATTATACTAGTTACAGTGTGTCGTTTTAATGAAATTTTCAAATGCTTATTCATTCCACAATTCTTTATATATGATGACAAGGTTGATGCCTGGCCAACTATTTGTTTTACTCTCGTCTCTTCCAGCATATGCGTCACCAAATTATAAATCAAATGAGCGTAGCACGCTAATCTTTGAAATCCTGCTTTTATCAAACCATATCTTATATTAGCCCCTCGATCAGATAAAAATATCATATTTTTTTTAACATCCTCCTCTGAAATTCCATATTCGCCAAAACATTTCAGAATATGACCAACCAGAACTTCACCTATTTTTACAAAATGTAAATACAAGAGTCTTAAACTAAACAATGTTATATGTTACCATTTACCTGTCTTAACAGTGTCTGTAATTTCTGTTGTAGTTAGAACAAAACGATGATATTTCAAATCCTCTTTTTCTTTAATGCAGATATGTGCAATAATGGTTAAGTATGTGTTGTGTCTGTAATCATCAGTCCATGTATCAGTTGTGGCCGCCACGCCCCCAGATGTGATTGCACTTTTCATCAATACGCTGATATGTTCTCGATTTTTTGACGCTATATCAGCTACTGTGGCTTGGACGGTATTCCTAGTTGGCATAGCTGTTATTAAATCTTCTCTAGTTGCTTTTCGGTTACATTGTCCGAAATTCATACAAGCAACAGAAAGTTCCAATAAGCCTTGATTTGAAGAATATTAAATTAAATATGTACAATTTGTAATAAATCACAGAATCTAACATTTTTCATTGAAACATATTAGAATTTAATATTTCACCTTGAAATTGAACTGCAGAGAAAGGTCTCAAATCCAATGAGACAAATTTTGCTGCTGCTATCTTTAATTTCTCTTTATCCGATTGTTTTATAAATATCGTTTTATTATTATTATTGTCATTCCCAGCATAGCATGTATGCCGTAAGAGTTTGTTCGTATTGCCTTGCATATATGGATTATATATTATATTTGTGCATTCAGTACAGTAAACGAATGTATCAATTTTTTTCTTCATGTCATTTGTGTATACGTAGGCGACTATTTAAGTTTCTTCAATATGTATGTTTTAGTATTGCCCGATGCAAACCATTGTCATATTCGTTAAGTTTAACATTTTGTAGCATAAACGTTCTCAGAACGTTTTGTCATTCGATCGTTATTTGTATTGTTTACCGTAACATGTAAATTGCGTCTCAGCCAAAAAATGAATTTTACTCGTGAAAATTTTCGAGCGATTATTTTTTTCCACTTTCGATTGGGTGTATCACAACAACAGTGTTTTGATCAACTTCATTTGGCCTTTGGCGATGAAGTACCAAGTCTTCGGAAAATTTATAATTGGTACAACGAATTCAAGCGCGGTCGCCTATCGCTCATCGACGAGTTCCGCGAAGGTCGTCCAAAATCAGTTGTTGTACCAGAAAACATCGATGCTGTCAGAAATATGATAATGGAAGATCGTCATGTAACATATCACGAGATTGAGGCATCCCTGGACATTAGTGCGACCAGCGTATTTAAGATTTTACATGAACATTTAGCTGTCAGAAAGATTTGCTCTCGTTGGATACCACATAATTTGACAATCGCTCAAAAAAAGGCTCGTGTCGATTGGTGTAAACAAATGCTCAAGAAATTCAATCGTGGTGTTTCAAAATCCGTGTATTTTATCGTCACTGGTGGCGAATCATGGATCTACGCGTATGAGCCCGAAACTAAACAGCAGTCGACTGTATGGGTCTTTCAAAGTGAAGATAACCCAACAAAAGTTGTTCGAGCTCGAAGTGTTGCGAAGCAAATGGTCGCCTGTTTTTTCGCGATAAGTGGTCATGTGGCAACAGTTCCACTACAGGCTCGTAAGACCGTCAATTCTGATTGGTACACCACCATTTGTTTGCCCGAAGTGTTTGATGAAATAAGAAAAAACAACCGCCGTCGCAAAATAATTCTTCATCATGATAATGCGAGCTCTCACACATCTCATCAAACAGTCGATTATTTGACCGGTCAAAAGATCGATTTAATGGGTCATCCGCCGTACAGTCCTGATTTGGCACCCAACGATTTCTTTTTATTCCCGAGCGTGAAGAATAAACTGCGTGCTCAACGATTTTCATCGCCCGAAGAAGCAGTTGATGCGTTCAAAACACACGTTTTGGAGATATCACTTTCGGAGTGGCATGAATGCTATGACAAATGGTTCGAGCGAATGCAAAAGTGTATTGATCATCATGGCGAATATTTTGAAAAACAATAAAACCATTTTCGATGAAACCTCATTGTCTTATATATGTTTTTGAAAAAACTTAAATAGTGACCCTCGTATCTCATAAAATTGATTCCACACTGCAGAGATTTTTCGACCTTTTGCTTCTTTCTTTCGGATAATTAGATTGCCATTTTGCAAATTACTCTGAATTTCCAAAAATTTCTCCTCTGCAAAAACGAAATTCGTAAGATAAATATTACAATTCGTATCAGGAATTTCTAGGGGGTAGACACAATAGAGAATGAATGAATACCAATGAATTGTCATAATACCTATCTATTTTCAAATACGACAATTACTTACTTATTTGAAGATTACTTGTACTAAAAATGTGAATACCGTGATTACCAAATGTCAAATTGATATCGGTAATAAAGATTTCAAGTTTTTTCCATTTCGTTTTAACATTCACCATTTCGAAATTTATTTTAATTTTTTCTGTTTTCTTTCTGTCATTTTTATCAAAATTGTTTTTGCATTTATTAAACCAATTGAAATAATACACTTAATAGCGTTGAAAAAGTTTTTTTAATATTTGGAAGATAATATTCATATATGCACATTATAAGTTCTATCTACTGTGAGACGTTGCTGAATGCATTGACATTTCGTCTAAAACTGAGAATACCAAGAATACCAAGAATACCTTCAATTTCGGTGAATATCTCAAGTAATATTCCATGTGTCCACCCCCTAGAGGAATTTTACTCACGAAGCTCTTCATTGGAAATATGTGGCACATTTGTTGTTTTGTGTTGCAACCTTTCGATATTGTTACCGGCATCTTGCTCCAATTGTCGTCCAGTTTCAGAACCATTCGGTTCTTAAAATGTACAAAAAAAAAACAATCGCAATTTGCAAATATAATAATATTTTATATTCCAATGGAAAATTGAGGTTATGTTTTACCTATTTCAGCACATACAGTCGGAACGTTCTCAACATTTGGGACTTTAAAATTTAAACGTACAAAAAAAATCAATCACAATTTGTAAATATTGTTATGTTATTCCAATGGAAATTTGAGGTAATTTTTACCTATTTCAGCACCTACAGTTGAAACGTATGGTTCACCGTTGATGCAGCCATCATTTTTCATTCCAACGGAGATAACATTGATTGAAAACCAACCGTTGACCGTTTATTGGCTTTACTTCTACATATATTTAAGTATACGTATTACGTATATAAGTTCGTTGTGCGAAACTGTCAAAACACGATCAACAAACTTATATCTACATTGACAGTTTTATAAATGAACTTATTTATATTCATAAGCCGTACAACAATTAAAATAAATTTAGTTCTTGAATTTGATACCAATTATAACAAAAAATATTTAATTTCCAATGTTTTCAATAAATTAAAATTGCTTCATTAAATTGTTAAACCAATTTTAGTAAAAAACATCAAGTGTTTTATGCCAAAAACCAAATTCCACGATAGTAGATATTTAGACGAATCCGACTATCATTTACGAATCCGAAGCAAATGACGATTCCTAATACGAGAGTCCAACCCCTAGTCCGGGACACAAATTCTGAAAAGTCAGACTTAAATTCGCCGGACTTAAATTCGCCGGACTTAAATTCGCCGGACTCATTTACGTGATGCCGAAATTTCTACGAATTCGTAGTTAACTACACAGTAAGAAAATATCAGCCGACGCTATACGCAAAACCGACTGGTACGTGCGCTCATACGTTTTACAAAGAGTAACGAATCAGTCGAAAAATCGTATGGTCACTAGATGTAAAAGATTTAAAAACGTATGAGCGCACGTAGTTTGACAGCTGTCAGCAGAGACAGACGTGAAAAAAAAGCAATCGCTTAAGACGATGCAACATTTTGTGCGAAAAATTAAAATTTAAGCGGAAAACAAAAACCGACGAGCACAAAAGTTATATTTCCTTAAAGGAAAAGCCACGCTTCACGTAAATAAAGTGAAGATTAAAGCCAAAAGGCAAATTTAGTTAAAATCCCGTGTGTGAAAATTGTGATTGTGTTGTGTGTTTTTTGTGCCGGCAATCGTAACCTCACATTAAATTGTGGATTATTTTTGCGTCAATTTACACACACACCAATTACGGACTAGCACAAAATAAATATTTCCTTAAAGGAAAATTCACGCTTCACGTAAGTAGAGTGAAGATTAAAACCAAGAGGCTAATTTAGTGAAAATCTCGTGTGTAAAATTGTGATTGCGTTGTGTATTTTTTTTGTGCTGGCAATCGTAACCTCACATTAAATTGTGGATTATTTTTGCACCAATTTATATACACACCAATTACATACTAGCACAAAAGTCATATTTTCTTAAAAGAAAATTCACGTTTCACGTAAGTAGAGTGAAGATTAAAGCCAAGAGGTTAATTTAGTGAAAATCTCGTGTGTGAAAATTGTGATTGTGTGTGTATTTTTTGTGCCAGCGAACATAACCTCACATTAAATTGTGGATTATTTTTGCGCCAAATTTTTATACATACTAATTACAGCGCCATCTTTTGAGTTTTGTGCATGCGACATAACCCAACATTAAATTGTTGTTTATATCGCGCCAAAATTTAAACACCACCAATTAACAACGACATCTTTTGGTGAGATTAAAAGAAAAAATTATTCAAGAGCGCAAATACAGAATACTCACTTCACACGATTGATTTCTTTTCATCGCTATTTTTGGAAATTTAATTTGAATTGAATATAATTGTATTTTATACAATAAAACAAAACAATTCAAATTCAAATAAAATAAAAATACACAAACCAAAAATATGAGCGCGAATGAAAGCAAAATTACCGATACGATTACAATATCGGATGAAGAAAAATTGCTAGAATCTCCCAAGAGTGGCAACACTAGCACACCTACTTCTATATCAACATTGCGCCGGATTTCAAAACCCGAAAGCAGCAAAATTAGTTTGGAAGAATACCAAAACAGACAAGCCGCAATGAAATTCATTGCAGCGTCTGGTTCGACTTTGAGAAGTGTGCATACAAATGCACCAGCTAGCAGTACAACAAGTTTTGCAGCGGTGAGAGGCACACGTACCCAAACGGTCATAAATGCCAGCACTGGTTAAGTAAGAACCGTTTCGGTACAACAAAATACTTCACAAAGTATGAAAACTAACGTTGTTGCTCCGTCTAATGCCAAAAATAAGGGCAGAAAAAAATGGAACGTGAAGCAAAACACACATACACACAAAGTGCAAAACCTGCGACAAACACAAATACACCTGTGAATACAAATGATAACGCTCAACAGGAACAATTTAAACCACGTCGACGTGGCGGTCAGCGTTATCAAAAATCACAGGCAAACAAATTTAAATATGCAGAACTGCAAAACACACAAACAAGCCAATCAGAACGCTCCACACCACAAAACTTACCCAAAACCTCTACAATCACATCACAAGAGGTTGGTAACATTGAAACTCTAAAAAGAGGTCGTGTGGCAGGTGACACACCGCCTGACCTCGTTAGAGGGAGCAAGGTACAACGAAATGACTCGAAAGGTAGAGTACACACAACACCTCTGCAAGCGGAAGGGACGGCAAATGTTAAATCAATGCCAAAACAGACCGCAGCGAGTGTCGTTAGTGATGCAAACCTCTTAGTAGCCATTGTTGACATGCCAGTAAAAGATGTGGTGGTACCGTTCACTAAAGAAAAGCATGACCAAATCAGAACAATGATAAATGCTTTCTTGATGGCTCAATTAGAGAACCCGCAAGGAAATATTCACACGTTCACGGATGTTAAATACATACGTGGACACATTCGTGTACGTTGTTCGACACCAGCTGCCAGAACATGGCTTTCGAGTGCCTTACAATATGCACCGTCGAAATGGGAAGGCATGAAACTGGTGGTGGTTGATAACGATAAAATACCACATTACCACAACCACAAAAAGTTCTTGGTCATTTCACTCACTGTCCGTTTACGATTGAACAAGTGTGTGCAATGCTGAATCAAATGAATACAAGTGTCGATGTCACACGATGGACCATTCTAACCAGCAAAAATGAGAACAATATAGTTTCCATAGCTTTTGCGGTAGATAAAGATCAATATGCCATTTTAAAGGAGTGTGATTTTACTCTCTTCTTTGGTTTTGGCACAGTTGTGTTTAAGGACATCTCAAAACCAACCAAAGCTGCCGAAACCGAAGTGGAGATTGAGACCCCAAGCTCAAATGAAATGGACATTGAAGACACTGATACGACAGTTATTCATAACCCAAATACAGCTCAAACTCTGGATGAAAATTCACCAGAAACCTTTGTAAACCAAGCAAAACCAGAAGGCTATGCGGTGCAAGGGGAACATACCATGATGAGTGCCAGTGCTCAGCCTATGGAGCTTGATGCAAATGTAGCACCGGTGGATAATACTGTAAATCCAGGCGTAGATACGCTGGTAGGTGAGCCACACATGGAAGACAAATAGCAAATCGCAAAAACCAGTGAACATTCTGCATAAACAAACAAATAAATGCGAGTTCATTATACATAAATTAATCAAAATTCTCTGTTTCCAATATGCAACAGAATAACAAAATTTATGTAAAGCAAATAAATATGCACCATTGTATCGGAGCTACTTCATTAATAAGTAATAGCCTTTACAATGCGCAAACAAAAAAACAAAACCTAGTGGTGTTAATCCAAGAGCCCTGGATACAAAAGAACATAGTATCGGGGTTTGATGAAAATGTTGTAAATGTATACTACAACAGAATAAAAAACATAAGACCAAGGACCTGTATAGTGACGACTAAAGAACTGCAAGTACAAATGCTTCCGCAATTCAGTACAGGTGATATCACTACAGTCCAATTAAACATAAAGACAAATAGATCAAGCGAAGAGATTTTACTCAGCTCTGTCTATATGCCATATGAAGAAAAGATAAATATTCCTGATAAAAATGTACGCGAAACTATAGAGTTTTCGACAAGCAGTGGGCTGCCTATCATTATAGCCGCAGATTGTAATGCACACCATACAATATGGGGTAGTGCAGACATAAACTCGCGAGGCGAAAAATTGATAGAATATTTAGCAACCACTGACTTAGACATTGTAAACGAAGGAAACATACCCACATTCTCCAACAAGTTACGATGTGAAGTCCTGGATGTAACTTTTGCAACACAAGACTTCAAAAGTCGTATTAAAGATTGGAAGGTATCGGATGAAGAGACACTGTCGGATCACAAAGAGATTAACTTCTCTTTAGAAAACTATGAAAGTGAAACGACTCTGTTCAAAAACCCTAGAAACACAAATTGGGACACATTTATTAATGTTCTCAAGTTAGAACTCAAAACGCAGAAGCGCTTTTTGTTAATATTAATTCACCGGAAAAGCTGGATCGAGCAGTAAATAAACTGACGAAAAGTCTAAACACTGCTTTCCATATAGCTTGCCCAGGTAGAATAAAAAAACCAAAGAAAAATCACTGGTGGAACAATGAGCTACAGCAGCTCAAACTAGAAACGAGGAGACTGAATCGAATAGCAGAAGCTAGTAGAGGAACTCCGAACGAACAAAAATGCTTCCTTGCTTTGCGCAGAAGTAGAAATATATACACTAAAGAAATCAGACGGGCCAAATTTGACTCATGGGTAGAATTTTGCGAAAGTATAAAAGGCATAGACGCGATCTCGCGCTTGCAGAAAGTTCTTGCAAAAAATCCAAGCAAAGGCCCAGGAGTTCTCCGGAAACCAAACGGAGAATATTCTAAAACAGCTGAAGAAACAGCAAAAATATTACTGGACACACATTTCCCTGGTAACGAAGTTTATACTACAAAGTCAAGTAGGATAATTACAAATGAAATACCAGATGTAAGAAATGAGTTAACACCATCAATGGATGAAAAGATATGTAATATTATAACTAAAAACAAAGTAGAATGGGCGATACACTCATTTGAAAAATACAAATCACCAGGGTTTGATGAGATCTACCCAGTTATGCTGCAAAAAGCATGGCCATTTTTGGACCAACACTTGACTGATATTTACAGAGCTAGTGTTAGACTGGGCCACAGAGCTGTTATCGGCACCTGAGAAGTGCGGCACCCGACGAAGTTGGTGCGCTCTTTTTCAGTTGCCGCACCTCATCCCATGTAAATCTCAAGTGCCGCACTTGAATAATTTTTTTATTGTTTTAACATAAGAATATTGTAAAATAATTTTTAGAAAAAATATTTAGAATAATTTTTACGTTAAACACTGACATTTCTAATGTTGTGAATTTAACAACAATGCATTCAAAGAATTTTGTGAATTACCCAACACTGTAATTGTGAATATTTCAGTGAATGTTGCGTGCTACACTGTATGACAGTTCACAATGAGAACGTTTGTTGGACGATTCACAAAATTCGTTGACATAAAGACATTTTGCATGCATTGTTGTTAAATTCACAACATTAGAAATGCCAGTGTTCAACATAAAAATTATTCTAAATATTTTTTCTAAAAATCATTTTACAATATTTTTATGTTAAAACAATAAAAAAATTATTCAAGTGCGGCACTTGAGATTTATATGGAATGAAGTGCGGCACCTGAAAAAGAGCGCACCAACTTCGTCGGGTGCTGCACTACTCAGGTGCCGATAACAGCCCTGCTGGGCCATATACCGGAGAGGTGGCAAAAAGCCAAAGTAACATTTATTCCAAAGCCAGGAAAAGATGATTACTCTCTGCCAAAGTCATTCAGACCAATTAGTCTAACATCCGTGTTACTAAAAGGACTAGAAAGGCTCATAGACCGGTATATAAAGGATAATATTTTCGAATCAAATCACATTAACAAAAATCAACACGCTTTTCAAGAGGGTAAATCAACAGAGACGGCATTACATGAGCTAGTTTCGCAGATTGAGGACTCTCTCGAAAAGAAAGAATACCTCATCGCGACGTTTATGGATATTGCCGGCGCTTTTGATAATATCTCTTTTAATGCAATAAAAAATAACCTTGAAGTGTGCAATCTGGAGAAGCCAGTTGTACGATGGATAACTTCAATGTTAACGAACAGAACAATAACATACAACAATCAAAATCATAATGTCACTGTGAAAGCAACAAGAGGCACACCACAGGGCGGTGTACTCTCGCCAACATTATGGATTTTAGTCATGAACAGTCTGCTGCATCGTCTGCAAAACAACGGGATACAAGCCATTGGATATGCGGACGACCTAACGGTGATATGCAGAGGGAAATTCATGCATACATTATCTCAACAAGCAACTAAGATAGTGGAAAAATGGTGCAAAGAAGTAGGGTTGACGGTAAATCCCGACAAATCTGAACTGGTAATTTTCACCAATAAAAGACTTACCGATGGTTTCGCAAAACCAAAAATTTTCGGTAAAGAAATAGAAAGAAAGGAATACGTGAAGTATTTAGGTATTACACTTGATTCAAAGCTTAAATGGGGTAAACACATAGACAGTCGAATAAGCAAGTGTCTCAAGATTTTCTGGTGCTGCAGAAGTGCAATTGGGAAATCTTGGGGACTGACACCGAGAGGTATATCATTGATATATAATACGATTGTTAAACCCATGATAGCATACGGCTCATTCCTTTGGCATAACAGCACAAATAGTGAGTCAGTGAAAGCAAAGCTAAAACATGTACAGAGAGTAGCATGCTTGGCCATAACGGGGGCAATGAGCACAACCCCGCAAGCAGCATTAGAAGCTCTACTGAACATGCCACAACTGCACCACTATATCCAGATAGAAGCTAAAAACACAGCATACAGATTGCGCCAGTGCATAACTGAGTTCCAGCAGAGATATGCAAAACACACGTACATATTAAATGATCTATACACAAGGATTGGCACTCTAGGTGCTATTGATGATCATATCAAAACGGTATACAATTTTGAGAAAAAATTCAAAATTATCATACCAGATAAATCAGAATGGGAGAGCGGACGCACGAAGATAAACTACTATGCACAGGTTTACTTTACAGATGGTTCAGTAAAACCGGACGGTAGTGGCTTCGGGGCATTAAATGCGCGTAACCCTACCCTCACTTGCTTTCTATATCACCTGTATATTTTTTTTGAGCTTCACGTTCCGAGCGACATCTCTATGTGCTTGGCATTGAACTCGCGATCCAAACGAGCACCAAAGGCAATTAAAACATTTTTTTTTTTGGTGCGAAAAAGTCAAAAATGTCAACTGATTTTGTGTGAAGAAAAACCATGTGATATGCAACGTCCTCGCAGTTAATTTCGATGACACAACGTGCAAAGTAATTTCAATTTATTTTCCATCACAAATTCACCAAATACAAATAATAAATCGGTTTTTGTTCAATTTACACGGTATATCTTTATCGAGCGTAAAATGACAGACGTCAGAACAAATGATTCCGTATTCAAACTTCAAACAATTAACATTCTACACAAACTTTTTGTTCTAATTTTCATGAGCACATAGAGATGGCGCCATCATGCAGTTTTTACATTATTTGCCATTGTAAGTGATGGTAGGCGTAACCACTCCATCATAAAAGGCCACTGCGGTAGATATGCGAGTCCAAAACAGACCGAATTACTAGCTATACTTGCATGTTGCATTGATGCCATGTATAGTGACGAAAGCCAAATTTGCATTTATAGTGATAGTATAGGCGCGTTAAATGCGCTGAAGTGTTACGAAATAAATAGCAAATTGGTTCTGGACAGCGTACTACAGCTGAACAAATTGGCACACAGCAAAACAGTATCTCTAATATAGATAATATGGATACCTTCACACAAGGGCATCTATGGAAACGAGATAGCTGATAGAATTGCCAAATATGCGGCAATTGAAAATGTCGAAGGACCAGAACCTATGCTGGCAATCGACAGAAAGCTAATCAGGAAAGAAAATGAAAGATTTCTGACTAAACAAATAATAGAATCTTGGAATGCAAGTAGAATAGGCGAGCATACAAAATGCTTCCTTAGAACTGTAAATCCAAAGTTAACAGACCAGATTCTAGAAATGAACAAACAAAACACACGCATTGTCATAGGTCTGATCACAGGTCATTGCAAACTAAATGACCACTTGGCAAAATTGGGAATAAGAGATGACCCAGACTGTGACATGTGTGGTAGGTCAAGAGAAACAGCGAAACACTTTCTATGTGAATGTAGTGCCTTCGCTAGAATACGAAATATTTATTTCGGAAAGGATGTCACTCAAGCTAATGAGATTATAAAACTTAAGCTTGAAACAATAATAAAATTCTACAAGAAATGCAGCGAGACGTCATACCATATATCTCGCGCTTTCTAATTTTGAAACTACTATAGTACTGACCATGTTAGATCACAGTACAAATCAGGTTTACTGTAAAACACTATTAAGCGTACACAATGAGTCTTCACAACTCCCTGATTCGAAAAAAAAAAAAAAAAATCTGGTCCAAATTTTTGCACATTTCTTTTTCAGAGTTGTTTTAACAAAACCTTCCATGCTGTATGCAAAAAAAAAATAGATGAAATTAAAAGTTAGTTCACTTCTAATTTCTTTCACTCTTGTTCAAATATTTAATGAATTTTTTGTATTCGCGAAATTCAAATTTTATAATATTTTTAATATTGGATTCCAAAAATACGAGATTTATTGAGGTCCATTGTACACAAATGTATAGTTCGTGTGAGATTGAATGCACGGTTGCAAACTCAATTAATGGCCGATTTACCGGCTGATAGGACTCAAGTCGGTAAACCATTTATTAATACTGGAGTGGATTTTGCTGGACCATTTAGTATAAAACTGATTGGAAGAGAAATACACAAATGTTGGATTGCAATATTTATTTGTTTGTCACGGATATGACAACAGTGGCCTTCATCGCATGTTTATAGCCAGGAGAGGTTGTTGCGAAATAACTCCTTCGTCAGTACGAATAAGGAGTTGAAGAAAGCAATGGAGAAATGGTTGGATAAGGATACATTGGACCATTTACATTCCAAAGGAACGAATTGGAAGTTTATCACTCCAGCAGCACCACATCTAGGAGGGATTTATGAGGCGGCTGTAAAATCGATGAAGTTTCATCTAAAAAGGATTATTGGGATCAAAACCTTGTTGTACGAGAATTTCATCACATTGCTTGCTCAAATTGAAGCAATTTTGAATTCTAGACCATTATACCCACTGAAGGATGATCCAATGGATATGCAAGCTCTGACGCCCGGACATTTCCTGGTGGGAGAACCATTGATCTTACCACTACCATTCAGTATAGATCCAAAACCCACCACGGATAGGATAATATTGTGGAAGGATCGTCAAACCATGATCAAGCTGTGCAGAAAATTTGCATCCTACCAGTGTCACCGGATTAGATGAATAGAGGAGGATCCTGGGATTGTCATCGGAAAAGGATTCTTCTCAAAAAATTAGAGGTTTTGCCCGAACTTTATCGTAAGGCAACCCTTGCCATACAAGCAAAATGTCAAGCAGAAAATAGAATAAGTTTAGTATAGAGTAGATTGTAGAGAAGAACATGTGAATAAAGATAGGATTGGATTTGAGTTGGGTTTTTATTGATTTTCCTAACTATAAAAAAGACCATTGTAGTTTTATTTAATTATTTTTGATTCAAGCAGCACTGAACAGTTGTGCAACTAAGCCGACTAAGGATTACGTAAAATTAATGATTAAGAGAAAACTTATGAAATAGTTATTTGGAGAGCAGAATTGGACCGTCGAACGCATACACATATAAAAATGTGAAGCCGAGACGGGTACACTTCCCCCCACCAAGGGTAGAAATAATTTCTCCTCTGAGAAATTCGCTTAAGAGTAAGAAGGAAAAAGGTAATCGGAAAAATGTAGCAGCAGGGTACTTTTGGTAAATACCCACTCAATTGAATCATTTGCAAGTTATTGACAGATTTGTTTAATCAAACACTTGATCAACCATATGAAAAGCAAAGTACCAAGTAAACAACCTCCAATAAAAAACAGAATGTATTCGATACGACTCACGATTTTATCGTATGCCCCCTGGAAGATGGAATGATATGGAGAGATCGACTTTGATATCGTCCACACGTTTCTTCCGTACAATATGACGCTAACAAGCTCATATCTCCTTTATCTAAAATCCTAATTTCACGAAGTTGTCGATGTTTCAGTTCATTACAAAACTTTAAAAAAATATTAAACTTTGGCCTAATGAAGGTGGAATTAATTTCAGAAATGGTTGATTTTTGACCCGTGTAAAAGTGTTTTTTGTCATATTTGTATAAATTACAAGTTTTATCGAGGTGAATTTCTCCTGTCTCTACCAGTTTGACGACTTCTTCCACTCCATTGCAAATTATGATGACTTCTAGAGGTGTAACTATGTGTGCAAAAACTATTTTGTCCGAAATTCTAATTAAATAATTCCATAAAGGGAATTTCTTTGTAAACGCAATTGTCATCCGAGTTCTTAAAAATTATTTCAGAGAGGCAACTAATAGAGTATTTTCCCAAAGAGTATTGCAGACAGTAACATTATCAACTGTAGTGCAATGATCATTCAAATTTTCATATGAGGTTGTAAGAAGAATCAGGTTAGTAGTGTTGATATCGAGAATGAATAAAGAATTATTCCTTAATGTAGGTAGAGGGACATAGTTTAAGAAATTATAATGTTCGAAATATAAAATGAGAATTTGTATTGAAATTAAAATGTGACTGGAATTATATTCAGAAAAGGTTTTAATAAATTTATTCTGACCAAATCTATCAACTGGAGTTAAAAATAGTTCTTCCGGCAGTTTTTCATTTGTGTTGTTAAAAGTTTTGATAAAACTTTCGTGATCAATTACATTGGACAATTCTGCATTCAAATTTTTATTGTATAACGTGTTTAATTTACTTTGAAATTTTTCATGATTGAGTTTGGTTAATAGAACTACGTCGATTAGGTTACTGAATAGACGATTTTCTTCAAGCTTCAAGCTCAAATCATTTACTAAATTCCTAATTTCATTTAAGGCAGTATCGGTGCTGTTAGCCATATCTCTTTGTATTTGAATGGAAGTTTTAGTGGCTTCGGCTATCCGGTTTATGGTGTCTAGATTTTCTTTTACTTCATTTTTAATATCGTCTAAAATTATTTGTGAAACTGCCAAAGATGCAAGAGTGGTCACAACTGTAACGCCCAAAATCACGGGAATTAAAGCAAGGAAGACGAACCTTTTAGGCCTAATAAGAGTTTGCAATTTGGACACGTCCTTAATCCTTTCGTTCTTTTGTTTTTCAGTATTGCCAAGTAAATATTCATATAAACTGTTTTTGGTTTTGTTACATAAGATTCTCAAATTGTTGATGCAATCTTGAGTAAGATTCGTCATATATACATATTCGCTAGTATTAAGTACATATTTTACTTGCCAACTTTGCTCAGTGAGATATATTTTGGTGGCATTAATAGAGTTTAAATTTTGTCCGCAACAGCAGGAAAAGTACGAAGCGAAGAAGAATGTCACCAGAAATAATCTCATGTTGGCTAGAATGAGAGAAAAGATTGTACATAATTTACTTTCTGTAAGAATATTCGATGTGTTGTATTATCGGAAAGAAAAAACAAAGAAAAAGAAACTATGGAAAACTGAAAACATTTAATGCAGTGTGTATGGTTATGTTTTGTATGATTACACAACAAGAGCAGTAAATATATCATTCAAATGAATCTAGATTTGGCTGATTTTCTTTTGAGTGATTTCATTTAATTCCGTAGCCGTAGGAATTATGCATGCTTACGCGGGAACCGAAAAGAAAGACCATGCTCGACAAAAATGCGTAGAGGCAACAAAGAAAGTTAAAACAGTCAAAACCAGTGAAGTGAACCAAAACCAAACCATTTCATTGGTTTTACTTACCGAACGAACCGGAGCAATCGGAACGTTCCGACAATGGTTTACACTGTGCAGTATACACACGACCGTACAATGGCTGTGTGTGTATTAGAGTGCATTGCTATTCACGTACACATACGTCGCCATACAAACCGCTCTCGGAACATTCCGCTTGCTCCGTTTCGTTCACACAACACGAAACCAATTCCGAGATACCGCTCCGAAATCGGTTTGTATGAGAAATGTCAAACCGGTTCACTTCACTGGTCAAAACAATGTTTTGAAAATGCGTAATGCACGTAATTTATTTTCAAATGGATGTTATGGCGGTTAACTTTGGGAGTGCGTTTATTTATTTGTTCTTAAATTCGGTTACTTTGGAGCTTTAGAAATTGCCGAGATGTATTAGCGAAAAAAACTTATGCAACATATGAATTATGATCGGAGCATTATTGTGATCATATTACTTAAAATCATTCTTATGCTATTTGCGCATAAATTCGTTGGAAGAAAATGAAAAAAATCTTGGTTAAGAGAGTTTTAGATTTTAAAGAATTTGTCATTTGAGTTTTTGACTTGGTCGTGTGGACAGGTAACGTATAGCCAAAAAGAAAAATGGAATCTGTAATTCTGGTTGCCACCTGTGCTCTGCACATTTTCGTTTGTGGCCGTAAAAAACACAACGGTTGTAGAAACCAGATTTTAAAGAGCGTAGACGCGGTCGAAAAAGGTTCTCAATGTAAGTTTTTATTGTATATATAATTATATATTTTTAAAAACGGTGAAGTGTTTTTGGTTCAAGCAAATTGTGTCTTTCCCCATAGACGTGAAGGCTAAACTACAAGATTGTCTAAACGTAACAACACACTTGGGGACAGTGTTTTGTTGGTGCAAGGAAGAAATTGGGATTGTTTGTGATGATCCAGCTAAAAGGAATCCACATCGACAGACGAATTATGAAGAATATGAAAACAAGTTGGATTTTGATGGGATAGAATTTCCAATGAAAATATCCGACATCGACAAATTTGAAGAATTGAATGAAGACATTTCTGTGAACGTCTACATACTACATAAAGAATTCTCCAAATTTAAGGGAGAAAAGGAAAGCGTAGTCGTTCCAGTGCGTTTAATTGAAGAATCGAAAGAGAAACACATTCATTTACTATTATTATCCAAATTGAAATATCGCGTTGTTTATGGTTTTACTGATGTCTTGATTATTAATACAATATCGTTTGAATTCATATTGATCCCTTTTAATGCCATTGATAACCGAAACGTCCAGTGAGTATGAAATTGATTTTTTGACAGAAAAAATGTTTATTTTCTGGTGATATGGTTGTAATATTACTGTGTTGGTGGCTAAGTCATCCCGTCGTATAACTTGTAACGATAAGTCGAAAAGCAAGCAGATGGTGATTGAACAGAGAATCGAATGCATCCTGTAAAAATCATTAAAAACCCGGTATCAGAAAATGATTTTAAGATTTAAAGATCAATTTGATGATCACACGGAAACTAATATAGATTACGCTAAATGCAACAATAGCAATTAAAGCTGTGGTTAAAACCTCACTGAAAAATTGTATGATACCGTCAAAGAATTTCCCAAACGGTTTAAAAGCGTTATCCTTAATCCATGCGCCAGTTTAATTCCAAACCCTCGTTATATCGTTTAATATCTCAGTGGTGTGGTTAAGAATTTTATTCGCAAAATTCCCCATATCAAAATATTAGTTGAGTTTGTATATTCATCAATGATTTCTCCCAGTGTGCGTGTTTTATTCAAAGATTCTATTGTGTGTAAAGCTTGAGCGGTGATTATAGAGAAATTTGAATTCCAACTTAAAGTATGTTCGTCAAAAATGTAAGGGAAGACCGTGTAAAGTGGGCACCCGTGTAAAGTGAGCACTCACATTTTTTTCTGTATATTGCGTTGGAATAACAAGCGCTTATACGTGAAATGTTTGTCTCATCCATGCCTCACTTTTCATAAAATACCGAAGCGAAAACATGAATTTCTCGTTTCTCTACCAAACATCACGTTGAGAAATTATGGAAAAAAAAATCTTGATTTTTTGAAATCTGCATAAAGTCATCAATTTTCAACGCATTTTCAAGCTAAATATATTCAATGAATTGTATTTTTCATGAATTTTGATATGCAGACTGAATCCGAACATTTTACATGAAATGTGAAAAACTAGATCTAAACCAAAAAAATGGTGTCATCCGTGTAAAGTGAGCAGCTCGATACCGTGTAAAGTGAGCAATTCATAATTTTGTTTCACAATATTTTATAACATTCTATGGACTCATTTGGATGGTTATTCGCTCAAAATCTAATGATTTCTATTCCTCGAGACCCCCAATCGTCCGTGAAGTCAGATTTTAAATAACTTTTTTGAGGGTTGATATAATCAACGTACAACGTACGACGTGGAACAGACCACCAACAACCATGCTTATAACGGCCTGATTCGGGTTCTCTGACCTCAGAAACGTCCAGAAAACTTGTTTTTGAGATGTCGTAAATTTTGACCCATTGCAATACTTCCCCGTTACACACTAGGTGTGTGCGGAAAAACTCAAAAAAAATCATCAAATCCCAAAATGTTCCATAATTTTCTTAAATATTCAAAATTATTCATCTAAATGAATCTATAGAAAAATATAGAAAGTCCTAGAATATTCTGGAACAAATCGAAATTTCTAGAACAATTCTATAGAAATTCATGGAACATTCTGAAATATTCTGGAATTTGCCATAGTAACAGAAATACATTAAACTGGAACATTATAAAAATGTCTAGAAATATTTGTCGAAACCTTACAGAATGTTCTCTCCCCACCACTTGCACCCGTGGGTGGGTATATAATCGGCGAATTTTGTGCACTTGACTCAGTCTGATTTTGAACAAGTTCAAGTTTACATCAAAACTAGTAGAACACAGAAAAGTTTAAACTGACAAGCAGACAATATATTTAGCTGCCGTCATCTGGATATTTCAGCTCATCTGGATGCCGTCAGCAGATGATACGAATTGAAAACAATAGAAGTGATTGTTATGGTAATACCAGTATATAACAAGCTTATATACCTATAACAATCACTTCTATTGTTTTCACTTCGTATCATCTGCTGACGATATCCAGATGAGCTGTAATATCCAGATGACGGCAGCTAAATAAAATGTCTGCTGACAAGTGAATAAATAAACACGCAATAAACAACAATATTTTGGTGTTTTAATTACATTTTTCCACTTTTCCATTAATTTTCAAAACTTTTTAGCGGCTGCTCACTTTACACGGTAAATTTTTTTTTTGCCAAGAATCCTGTGTCTAGAAAATCGTTATAATTTTTTTTGTTTGAAGCTATATCAAACTACTTTCTTCGGCAAAGTTGTTGCCCAAAACAATACCTTTCCAACGGTATATCATATTCTTCAATATTTTTATATTTGAAAATTTTTTGGCCAAAAAACAAAACTATGCCCACTTTACACGGTCTTCCCTTACATTTCAGGGTGAAGAGATGCAGTTAGCAAGTTAATGTCTGTATGATTGTCTAAATACTGCTCGTAATTCAGCTTATATGTGTCACATTCTTCATGTAAGTCCAACCTAATGTGTGAAGTAATGTTCAGCACACGTGTATTATCTCTACATGTTATACCCAACCTCAGAGGAGTTTTAATAAAGAAATAGGTAGGGAATTCCGAAAGTTTAATTATGTAATTTTTTGATAAGATTTGTTTCAAAGGACATTTGTTCCAACTGTTACTAGTTAACATATTGGAAAAACATTCGTTAGGTTTAATCAAAAATTCCTCGAGCACACTGTTGCAAACTGTAACGTTTTTGTAGGAAAAACATTTATTGAGTATATTCGGTGAGAGTAAGAATACATCACCCATAGGATCATTGAAAATAAAATATTGTAGATCAGTGTTTAAAATGAATGTTTCATTGTTATGTTCGAAAGGAACAGGAATCAATTCTCTGAGTAAATTCTTTTCATTGTGCACCACTGGCACCTTAACTGAAATTTCAACCTCTGAATTAATGATATATGCTTTTATTTGTGATAAATGAATTAGATCTTCTGCTTGTGAAACGGGAAAAGAGAAATTTTCTCCCAAATTCGTATTTTGAATATCGGAAGAGAAGTTATAAGAATTTATAATTGATAAAATGTTGATTACTGATTTTTTCTCAAAAATAGTTCTTAACTTGTCCATACCCTCTCTGTGAGCCAGGATCAAATTCGTAATGGGGTCGAATCAGAAACTATGGATTTAAAAAAGATTATCAATCTAGCTCTTAAGTTTCGAAATGATTTGACTTCCAATTAAAAGACTACATTGTATTTTTTCAGCAAAATGGAAAGATACAACGTGTTCTCACAAGCCACCTACGAAGAAAATCACCGACATATTTCCGAGAAACTGTCTAAATATAAATATTCTTTTTCTCATCTAATTTGGGAACACAAATTTTTAAACAGACAATTTTTAATCTCTAGTATACGCATTTTAAAATGCCTTTGTTATATGGAAGAGGTCAAAATAAAATATTATTATGATTTGGATTTATTAAGAAATCATTTTAGCCGTACGGTTTTTCAAACTTTTGTAATAATTGAGAACCCCATTGGGACATGTGAAACTTTAACAATATTGCGGCTAGGGGGAAATAACAAAAATTTATTGAATTTTTATTTGGGGTTATTGCACGAGTATTAACATCTATTTACCGTATTGAACGATATTTACCGTATTGAACGATATTTACAAATATTGATCGTATTGAGTCATATTGTTGAGACGTAAATACTTGTCAATACGTGTAAATACTTGTCAATACTGGAAATGAATGTAAATATGCGTAAATAAAAATTTCGTTTGTCAAACCTAATGTCAAACTGTCTTATCGACTGAATTATTCATACAAAAAACTCTAAAAAGTATACTTTTTGTAAATAAAAAATAAAAATAAAATTTTTTTTTAATGTTTTTTAGCGGAAATTAATTTTCTTTTTAATTTTGCTGGGATTTGTGCGGTGATTATTCGCTGATTATTAAATCAGAAATAAATATGCGTAACATAACCTCACTTTTAATTACGTAATTAAAATTTACGTAATAAAGTATTACGTACGAATTTCTTTATTCACTTATTTATATGTAAATATTTTGAACGGGATTGGTGTCACAAAAATGAAAATGAAATTAATCCCCTGATTAATCCTAGATTTAATCTATATTCAATAAAAATATTTATTTAAATTTTCTAATTACGTAATTAAAATTTACGCAATAAAGTGAGGTTATGCAATGCATATTTATTTTGAATTTTTTATCACGGGAGACGGCAGTTCCCCAAGTGACGCAATACCCACATACATATGAAATATGTATATTTTGCGTCACTCTATATATACGTTAAAGAAATGAAAATCGATACCGCTGACTTTTGGAAAGGGGTTTTTGCATATTTTAGAAGTGCTCGGGCACCAAATTAAGAATCCGCAGAAAAAATTGAAAAATTTCAAAATTTGGCCGCCAGGTGGCATTTTGAAAAAATCGCTGAAAATTCATTTTTTTCGATTTTTGACCACCGAAATGATTTTTTTGATTTTTTTTTGGCCATATTCGGAATCTTGGGAGTGCGTAAATAACTAGGGGGTAGACACCAATTCAAAATGAAAAATCTATGTTAAAATACTCAATTGTATAATTTCATTGATTCCAACGATTCCATTAGAATTATAATAAAAAACACAAAACTCACAAATCCGAAGAATCCGAAGGATCCGAAGAATCTCATGAATCATAGAGACTTTGATAAAGTCACTTTGTCAATAATTTAAAATGTGTTGATTGTTGAGTAATTGTTGTGTTTATTTTAATTCATATTTGCTAGCATATTTATTTTCTATAAAATCAACATGCGTTTGTACGTCAAAAGGAAAAACAGAAAAATGTGAATATTTAATGAATCTGTGGATCTTTACAAATCTGTGAATCTGTGCAAATCATTGGAATTATAGCAATTTAAATCAAAAATTGAATCGAATGTGAATCTTTGTAAAATTTTGTAATCATACTAATCGTACAAATCCGACACAAAAGGTGAATGGATTTGCGGGTGTCTCCCCCCTAGCGTTAAACAGGTGTGACCTTGAAATCGAGACTGAAAATAAACTGAGTTGCTCACAGAGCCATTTGGAAGAACTATCTACTGATGATGAGCTGTTGCTATGATTTCGATGTTGAATGTGGATTTGTACAATTTGGTGTCTGGAATGTGTTTATTTCTCTTAATTTCTCTGAAAATTCATATACTTTGCTCATTGGGGAGAACGTGTACGAAAAATGATTTGATATTGGGCACGGTTACGGAATGAACGTGAAACCGATTTTTTTTTAGTAAGATAACAATCGAACATAAATTTATAGAGAGTTTAATATGGTAGTTACAAACAGGTTTGAGTCTACTAATGAGCTACACAATCAAAATACTATGTTGTTGATCGAATTTTATCAAAAATGAATAATTTACCGTTAAGCGAGTGTTTTGATTGAGCCAATTGTTGAAATCCATTGAAAAGTAATATTCATCGTTTATTCTTCATTAATTGTTAAAAAATTACTGTCAATTATTCGCGAAAAGTCTTTGACAAAATTGACGAAATTTGTAAAAAAAAAAACTAAAATTGTGATTATTATCCAAATTATGTGTATACAAAAAATATTTAACATCGACGTAATAAAACCTATACTTAAGGAGTAGATAGTATCGACACGAGTGGAGGTATTTTTAATCATTTGAAAGACTCGTTATGTCCACTTTGCAACCGTCAATGTGAACTCGATCGAGTATGCGGCCGCGAACATATATGATGATTGTGGCTAACAAAGTGTGTTTCAAAATACTATCACC
>NW_022198203.1:0-5479 GCF_009176525.2 Contarinia nasturtii | reverse complement strand
TTTGCATTGCTCCATTTTTTATGAGTGGAAGAAACAAGAAAAAAAATGAAAGATAAATATTTTTTTCTTGATTCTTCCATTCATAATAAATAGAGCAATTCGAAAAAATATAAAATTGACTTTTTAGTAAAATGGGAATCAGCGGCGCTCAAAAAGGCATAGTCCATGAGTTGATGGTAGAAATGTTCACTGCAATATTCAAAAATTTACTTACTATTCGTGTTCTATAAGAATAAAAGCGGAAATACAGATGTGTCCATAGTCGACCACTCTGTTATTCCCATTTATATTCTCTGCTTTGAATTGTTTGTTTTGTGTTTATGTGTATAATCAATAATTAACTTACTCTGCAGGTACTTCTATATTGTGTTCTGAATAATATTTTTGAACGAATTCCTTTACATCATCGACATTTGCATCGAACCATATATCCTTTCTAATGCAAACAGCAACAGACGGGAATATATTATCTTTTTTCGAATCAACCGTTTCGAAGTTCACGACAGTTGTATCATCCAAATAGTCATTTATATTATATTTAAACACCACACATATTCCGTACATTAAAGTGAATAAAATGCAGACCCAGCCAATGCTAAAATTATAAGATTCAATTACTTGCTTTCGTGAATTGGAAAATCTATTTAGAGTTTCCTTACCGATAAAGTGCTCCGTAGCGATTGTCCAAAAAAAGAAAACCATGTATACTACTATTGTTTAAAAAGAAAGCGAGCCGTTCTTCAAATTTGGTCGATTTATTCGCCCTCGAATAGATTATTTGGACGTGCTTTGTAATCAATTCCGTAAAGCCAGTCAAATGATCTTTCAAACTGAGAATTTTGCCATTCGTTAATTTGAAAAAGTTAGTTGAATTTGGATTGCTCATTTTTGGTTCACGCAGAAAATAAAATTTGTATACAACATTTCAGAATGCTTCTTGTCCAACACGTCAGTGTTTCTTTTTGATACTGATGTGTGATTTTTGGATTGGTCAGTATTTTTCCATTTCATCCTATTTCCAATCGTGTAATAATCATTAGATTGCTTTTCACTACATAAACTCTAGAGTGTTCAAGTTCATTTCTGATTTAATAGTGTCATGCAATTGAATTCAACTAGAATTCGACGAAGATTCATAATAATACCATGCCCTAATTTATTATGAATTAATTATTTCATTTATATTTTTAATTGAAGAATGAAAAAAGCAGCGATGCGAACCGGTTTGACATTTCGCATACAAAGCGATTTCGGAGCGGTATCTCGAATTGGTTTCATTTGTGTATTGAACGAAACCATTTTTCGAACGTTCCGATTGCTCCGGTTTGATTTCGATTCGTATCGCTGAAAAAGAAAAATTCAACACGCAACGTATGACGCATTCATATTTTCTCTTTGCTCTCAAATTGGAAAATTTCATTTTAAAACATTTCATTAGCATTTCCATCAACATTTCAAACTTTTCACGTGTTCAGAAAAGTTACGCGCAACTAACGCCATCCGTCGAAAAATAAAATTCGCAAATCACACGTAAATATTCATAGTTTTATTCATTATTTTAATTTTGTATCGAAATTAACTACATACATGTATATTTTTTGTTTCAGTTTTTAAGTTCAGTTAATCGAACGTTTTTTCGTGCTCTAACTATCTTTGTGAAGTAATAAAGTTTTTATTTTCCAAAAGTGTTCAAGACATAAAAATCCCAGTGCGGCCGCAATCCCATAACAAAGTACCAAAAAAGCTGCATAGCACTCGATGATGCCAACACTTTCGAAATTTTGTGATTGACTTGAACAAATCGGTCGACTTGTGTATCGTCGTGCTTTTTCAATTTCTTGTATGCCATGCTCACGAATCCTAAATAAGCTGTGACAAAATTGAAAGATTTTTCACATTGAATTTTCATTGAAAATTTTACTTCAATGGTCATATGGGAATACTAACGCAACTTTATAAAGATTTCTTTGAATGGAGAGTGTTTTGGCATCACCTGCCATGGATCGAATACTCGCAAATACTCAATTTCAGTGAATCCACATTTTTCATGTTCGGCAAATGTTTTCTTCACATGTTTATAACCTGTGCCCAATTCCATGTGTATTGCATACATTCCTTCTCTCATACGGCTGACACCATAACTAACATTTACAAGGACAAAAGCAAAAACCAAAAATAAAATTTACAAATGACAACTAGTAAACGAGACTGGCCACATCCATCATTTACCCAATCAGGTGGTTTATTTTGTGGCGCAATTTTTGTGTCGTAAATTTTCTTCCGTATCGGCTCAGTTTCGGCGGAGAAGAAAAATTTTAAGTATGGACTATATAATATAGAAAGTGTTTATATTATTATTTAGTGTAAGTTTAAAAACATTATCTATGCACTACCTATCTTCGACTCCAAGTTCAATGTTAGAATTTAACAAATCAGCCAAGGTTCGAATGCTTTTTGATGTTGATTGTAAAAGAGCAACTATATTGGCTGTGTATGACGTGTAGACAAATATCAAACACAGATAGAACACATACTACTTTAACAAAACAATATGATATTATTAAATTTGGTGACTGAGTACTAAAAAAAGTGAAAGTGTTTTAAATTCACCGTGGCCATTTTTGCAGACGCTCTTCTCGGCACTAAAAATCCATCCATTTGACACAACGCACTAATTGCAAATAGCAAAAAATCGGACGAAAATATTCTTGGACTTGTATCATTCGAAAATTTATAAGTGATAAAGATGATCGTAGTGCCAATTACGACCAACGTTATACTGCAAATCCATATGCTGTCCGAAAATGGGAGATAAACGATATTTTTCACATGGCTCAAGGATGGGTTTCGAAAAACGAATGCACCTCTAGATAATAGAGTAACCGAAAGATATTCAATGTGCGGCAGTCGCTCCGGCGTCATATACAAATGATTCCCTGAGCATAAAAATCGATCAACAGAAAATGCTTAAGCAAGGTTTTGAATTTAATTTACCACTAATATCAATTTCTCGTCGAATCAAATGTCCTACCATCCCTTTCACTTTTTCCGGATATTTCAAGTCTTCATACCCCTTATGTATCAACTGAAACAAAAAAACATGGTCGGATTAAATTGAACTACAGTTACCATGTTGTTACTTACCATAATTGTACTTGACCGTTGAATTTAAATACTCGCCTAAAATATTGATTATCGTGAAGCCCATCTTTGCCAACGGATCAATGTGAGCGTTCCTTTTATCAAATTATTTTTTAAAAGAACATTGATCAAAAAATATCAACAAAAAAATCATTTAAGCAGTAAGTTATATTACTTTATGTCATCAAGATGGCCGATTGACTCATTTCGCATCGGAATTAGTGTTGACTTCAACACCTTTCGATTGAGATTTCGTCGACGTCTCGATAAAATTCGAGTTTCACGTAAATCGTTAAGACCATTTTCAATGCTCCAAAATCCGAAAGTTTCATGTATAAAAGAAAGTTCTTTATCAATTTTATAAACTAAAAAAATAACAATATCTTAAAAAGTGTGTTTTTTGAGAAAATATTATAAATACCTTGTTCCAAATCATATCGATTCAAATTCGAATTGAAATTTACGAAAATCACATTGCTATCGGTTAAAAATGTAAAATTCACCAATCTATCTGCGATCGGCTCAAATAGAATCCAACGGTATGGGTGAGCAAAATATGCAGATTCAATGTTCTGCAGCAACTCATAACTTCCATTGCATCGCATATCAATGAAATACCACTGTTTATTTGTACTTTCATCAAATATGCTCATTCATTTGAATAGGAATATTGACTACTTTTACAAAGTAGAACTTATCCGGTGGCGCACACTACCTGGGGGGTCAAAGTACCCGATTGGGCTCAAACTTCACACAATTTTAGTGATTAATTAGTGAAAATTTGTGACGCAATTTTTAGAATTTGTGACGCTCCAGAAAAAAAGTTACAGGCCTAAATTTGAAAAAGCCTATTCATCAAAAAGTCTATAAATGAGATTTTGAAAAAATCGAAATAAAACAAAATTTCAAAAAACTAATGATGCAGTATTTTAGTGATTAATTTGTGATTTTCAAAAATGTTTTGAAAATTTCGATACGACATCTGGTGGACATTTTTTGAACAAGAAAGTGAAAATTGCGCAAAAAAGAATTATTATCGAAATTTCGAAAAGGCTTTCAATAAAAACAACCGTAATCATAAAAGTTCTTCGACACAGATTTAGTGACCAATTTGTGATTCCCGAAAATGTCATCATTTGAATTTGTGACACAATTCTTGGGACAGAAATGTCAAATTTTCGATTTTCATACTAAAAGTCGAAAATCAATGAAATTTTTGAAAGCGAATACTTAGTTCTAAATAAATGGTGTCATATTTTAGTGACCAATTTGTGACTCTCAAAAATGTCATCATTTGAATTTGTGACACACTTCTTGGGACAGAAATGTCAATTTTTCGATTTTCACACTAAAAGTCGAAGTTGAATGAAATTTAGCAAAGCGAACACTTAGATCCAAGTAAATGGTGTCATCTTTTAGTGACCAATTTGTGACTCTCAAAAATGTCATCATTTGAATTTGTGACACAACGTGTGTGACAGAATCGTCAATTTTTCGATTTTCATACTAAAAGTTGAAAGTATTTCTTTTAAAAAGCACCAGAATGAACACAAATCAAAAAAATTAAACAATTCGAGTTGAATATGGCAATTACAAATACCTTAAAATTTTAATTTGTGTGAATGATATCCAGTAAATTACATTCAGCTCTTAATCAAACCAATGTTAGTTAAAAAAAGCCAAGTATTTATTTTTATTCTCCCTTTTCCGAAGTTCGAAATAATATTTCTTACAAAGTTCATCCGTTTTCAATCAAGTTTCAAAGACAACTGAATTTTGAGAACAAAACGTTAAATGCATTTATGATTGTTAACATCAATAAGGATAGTTAAAAATGGACAGAGAGCATCCTTTGTTGTCACAGAATTGTCAAGTGCACTTTGGAACCATTAGCAAAAGAAAAGAACATTTGAAAATTGTGATGAAGAAGAGGCCAAATTGGTTTCAAAATGTTTTATAAGTGTCTAGCGACGCTGTTTCCAAGTTCATGTATTTTCCAAGAAACAGCTTTATAGATAATCCTGATAATCGGAGATTTAAATATTTTTATATATTATATATTGTGTGTAAAGCAAAAAAGATTTTATCTTTTCGTTATTTTTGGAAACTTGCACGCGAAATCGATAAAAACAATATGTCATTCGAATAGACCATTACACTCGAAACGCGGGGGATGAAGGTGCTCGTATTCAATGCAATATTTCAAATGGTACCATTGATTTCGGGAAAAAGCCAATGTGAAATAGAAATCCGATAAGAATCAATTTTTGTACGAAGAATCCCGTGTAGTGTACGGGCGCTAATTTGAAGTCGCAGGCACTCTTATTCGCGCTATCGG
>NW_022198202.1:0-10380 GCF_009176525.2 Contarinia nasturtii | reverse complement strand
AGTACATTTTGGCCCATAAAATACTTCAAATGTTAAAATTAACATTTTTTGTCATTTTTGGCCATTTTTGGCCATTTTCGCACTATCAAAGGCCATATCGTGAAGACAAGAATTTTTAGGGATATAAGCTATGCGGCATTTTATAGCTTATACTTGGGCCTTAAAATCTGTGAAATTTTCAAGTGACCATGAAAGGCTAGTTTTCGAGCTAATGACCATTATGTGTCCGGCCAAACGGTAACTTTTTGGTTTTTGGCCAATTTGGCCACTCCAACTTGAAATTTTTGGACCGAAAATGACTCCATTCGATAGCTCACCTCAAGACCTTTCCAATGATATGCATATGTCTGGGAGGGTGTAAAGTCATGGCGCTTCGGTGACCATAGGGAAAAAAGTCGAAAAGTGACTTTTGGAGGTGGGCCACGGTCAACATGGCGCCCAAATCGAAAAGTGCCGGAACAAAAAAGTCTTAGTTTTTTATGTACTTTAATCACAGGAAGTTTCAAAAAGATCAGAAACAACTACGCAAAATTGGCCACAGACAGACAGACATTTTGATTTTTCATAGGAATTCATATGAAATTTTTAAAATAATAAATTTTTCGAACGGATTGATCGATTTCGACGGTTAGGGGGTCGTTGGAAAGGTATTGAGCTCTAGAATAAGAATATAGATGTTTCAGGGGTCAATGACCTCATTTAGTGCCATCTATGGTCATGAAACTGAACTTTGACCCTTTTCTTGAAAGGACCATATTTTGAAGACAGGTGGACCGATTTTCAAACTTTTATATTTTTTCTTGATCTATAGCCCAAGGGCTTTCCAACCATACATCAACCGGGGCCAACGGCCTTCTAGGTCTGGATTTCGTATATTACGTGTATATATAGCGAGTTCGACTTTTCAACACACTAATGTGGTTTCGTCACTCAATTCAATACAATTGAGTGGTAGCTTCCATACAAAATTTTCGTTTTTGACAAAAAAATCCATAATTTTGGTACTCCTATTATGCATTGAAATCTCCAATAATAGTTGACAATCTAGGTCTGATGTTTGAAAAAATACTCTGAACGGGACGGAAATTAAAGTCAACAGTTGGTGTTGAATTGAAATCATAGGGTCCACATTCATCACGACCTGCTTGTATATTTCTAATATCAATAGCTGAGGAGATCGGATTGTTAACTGTGGAAATTGAAGTTGTAATAGGGTTTGAAGATGTAGTTATAATTGGTAGAGCTTGAGCTCCTTGCATATCAGCACTAGTACTAGTTGGCTGAGTTGTAGTTACGTTTGGGGTGTTTGTATTAGTAGGTTCTCCTACTGTAGTTTTTGGTGGTGTACGGAACATTTCGGATGAATTATTAATAACTTCTTCTAAAGTAGTTAATTTCCTTCTATGCGTTCTTTTTGTCTCTTTAGCTCCCTGTTCTTGAATTTCTGCCAATTCAATATTCACTTGCTTGTCCAAAAAGTGACGTTCCTTTCGTAATTCAATGTCAATTTCAATTAATCTTTTATCTATGTCCGAAATTTGACGTTCGTGAGATCTATATTCACGAGTCTCGAAATACGGATTTTTATCCCTACGCAGTGAACCCTTTCTTTTTTCTAAGAGTGTTCGTTCTAGTTGTAATTTATTTATATGACGTTTTGTTTTATCTGAGGGGGACTCTATTCCCGACATACGGAAATATGGGAATTTTCATGTGTTCAAGGAAAAGCCATACACTATTTTGTATCTTTTTACATTACTTTTTTAAGTGCTATAAAAATTATATGATCATAAACTTACTTACTTGAGTTTGAAAAAAGTTGATAGTTAGGTTGATTGTAATATTATGTAGCTGGTTTGTCTGGAATTCTGCTTATTTCGCCTTTTTGGTATATGTTCTTTCTCCGCTTGTTGTTGATTCCACTCTCCTTTTGGGTTGATTTTTCTCTCGTGTGTTGATTTCTTGCTTTTGTTGATTTCGCTTCAATTTGATCTGCTAGCAGGAATTGGTCCGATTGGTTGTTTTTTTTTTTGAAGAATATACTGCTTGTTTTGAATATAATCTCCTGTTGTATTTTATTAACGCTGTTTTTGTGTTTGGCTTGGTTCCAGTTTTTTCGATGGAATTCGTTCCGTTAGAATTTTTTAATTTTTTTTTCTTCCGAAAAATATTTCAAAGTTTTAACTCTGAATATTTAAAATTTATTGTCAAATCCCAAACTTGTGAAGTCAATATCGATGATATTTCTCGAGGATCGATTGTTTTCTTTTTCCAAATTTTTTCGGAAAAGAAGAAATCTTTTAAAGCAATCTTTTTAATAAAAGATTTAAACTAGACTGATTGACAAATTTCAATGTATTTTATTTTTGGGATTTGATTACTTAGCTTCAGTAGTATCTGTCGAATCGACAGCTTAGTACTTTGGCCTCAGTTTATTTCAAATCTATTTTTTATTTCTATCTCCGGTAGTATCCGCTGATAATTTTCAAAGAAAAAATCAACGACTTAGTACCATTGCCTCGAAAGTAAAAAATAACTCTTCGAAAATTATTCTAAGTATCTAGCCTCAATAGTATCCGTTGAATAAAATTTTATTTTTTCAACGACTTAGTATTGTTTGCCTCGATACTTTAGAATTTTTCTAAGTCTTTAAAAATAAATACTTTGTCGCAGCGCCAGTTTGTACGCTTTTCCTTGAATACTGAGAAATAATTAGACTCACTGCTTGTATATTTTCACAAAGAACTTTATTTTACTGATAACTTATGTATTGTCTAACACGGAAACTAAAATAAAACTGAACACTTATCGATTATTGATTCCGAGCTTATATACTATTTGGGCATCCCAATGCGAGCCAATCATAAGCCCGGAAAATGTCGTCATATAGTAATGACCAATGGGGAGATAACGTATATGATTAATCATAAAGTCCGAAGTCCGAAGTGCATGGTGCAATAGTGTAAAGTCCATGGTGCAATAGTGTAAAGTCCATGCCTCCGAATTAGGTCGATTCATATAGGAGCATCCCAATGTAGCTGATAACGCATAGTTAAATGCTCTATATGGTATTCGCAATGAGTTCATTCACATAGAGCGACGAATAGTTGTAGAATAGACAAATGAGCGTCAATCATAACCGAGCTCGAGCGTTATCAGTAAGAAGCTGATAACGCATAATAGGATGCTGCGTATGTTAATCATAATGAGTTCATACGCATTTAGCAGCGAATAGTTGTAGAATAGACAAACAAGCGATAATCATAGTTGAGCTCGAACGCTATCAGTACACAATGTAAATAGAAAACTAAATTCAAAACTAATGCGTAGTCTAAATTGAGGCGATTAAAATATTAAATAGAACCTAAGGGTAAAGTGTGTAACGTTGAACGCATGTGTGTGGCGATTAGGGAGCACACACAGCTGAAACGGTTACACAATAAAAACACACTTAAAACGACGTTGAAATGTTCTGTATGCATTCAATTTGGACAGCAAAATTCGATTCTTGAGATATTGGGTTTTAAAGGGTCAGATGGCGAAGAAATTCCAGCAGAAACAGACTATGAATCACATGACATAATTAAAATTTCGCGGTTGAATATAATTAGAATCGAGTGCAACGTTGTATCGGGAGCATATGTGAATGGTTAACTCAGCCATTCCATATATGAATTCGCAAGCAATAAAGTTGATGTTGGCTATAAAATAATTGAACAACCTCAAAACATTATCTACCTACCGGTGATTCCAACTCGTATAAACTTTATTCAGATTTCAATCGTCGATCAAGACGGACAACCAATTGATTTTCACGGTGAAAATATTACGTGTCGCATTCACATCAAAAGGAATGACCTCTAATTGAATAATGATTGTTTACAATGTTCAAAATAATAATCGAAATCCATTCGGATTTGATGATATAAATAGCAAGCCAGTCAATAAAAAAAATATTCGCTCACGAACCACCAAGCCGACAACATCATCTCACATCATAAAAAGGCGATTATCTAAAGAAAATATAGATTTTTTGAAGGCATTAGGATTGCAATTAAAGTGAAAATGGCAGACATTTTAAGTATCGGTAATATGCCAGTTCGCGATGATATGATTATTCGCAATCAATTTCGCTGCTATTCGCCATATACCACATCATTTAATAACAATGATGAAATCCGGATTGCAATTCAATCGCAAGATTTGTATATTTTACCATCGGAAAGCTACATTTGTTTGGATGTGGATGTAACCCGTAAGACAGGCGAGGCGCATGCAAATGTAGCAGGTGTATGGACTTGGAATTATGCACATATCTATTCAGCGAAATACGATATGAATTAAATGGTGTCGAAATTGATCGCACGAAAAATGTTGGACTCACATCGACTATTAAAAAAAGGTCGTTCAATTTTTCTTATCGACACCTTGATTTGACGGCTATTTATAGTGGTGCGGCAATTACAACCCCCCACACATATAATCTTATGATTCCATTGAATCATTTACTCGGATTTGCAGACGATTACCGTAAAATTTTATTAAATGCGAAACATGAATTAGTTTTGGTGCGCAATCGAAAGTATATTTGTTCATATCAAGCAGACGATGAATCATTTAATTTCAATGTGAAAAAAATTCAATGGAAGGTACCACATATCACATTATCAGACCACGCTAAACTCAAAATGTTGAAATATTTGGAAAAGAAGCAAACAATTAGCGTTCCATTTAGATCCTGGGATTAATATGAGATGCCTCAGTTACCTCAGAGCAGGAGACACGTTTGGACGGTTAAATCAACCACTCAAACATGCAAACCGCGATTTGTCTTCGTGGTTTTCCAAACAAATAGGTTGGCAGTGAACACTCATTCAGCATCTTTCAACCAGTGCAATATTTCCAACGTCAGACTATTTTTGAACACTGAAATTTATCCTTATGACAACTTCAACTCTAACTTTACCAATGGGAATTATCAAGATCAGTATAATGCTCTCTTGAATATACAATCAGCATATTATAACAGTGCAGCTATTGATAAAAACCCCGACATCTTATCATTTGTCGAATTTGGGTCAAACCCTATTTTTGCTTTTGATTGTTCAAGATCTGACGAATCATTATTGGGTGGCACAGTTGATATTCGTATTGAAATTGATGCAACTGAAAATATACCAGCTAATACCGCTGCGTATTGTCTGATTATACATGAGAACCAATTTGAATATTCGCCATTCAGCGGTGTAGTCGTCAGAAGTAATTAAAGAGAATGAGTAAATGGCAAGTCGTAAAGGAGCTGCACCGCGATGCACGCAAACATTTTACAACACGTCGAACAACAATGCGCGGAATATGCGAAACATTGCAAGCGGATTTAATTGAATTACCGCCCGACCGCAAAATGAAATATTGTTTGGTTGCAATAGATATTCTCTCAAAAATGGCATATGTGCGTCCGCTGAAAACCAAAACAGGACATGAAGTAACATTGGCGATGAAATCAATTCTTGATTCAACTAAACGGTATGTCAAAAACTTGCACGTTGATATGGGTCGTGAGTTTTACAATACCGAAATGACACGGCTCTTGGAAAGATATAATGTAAACCGCTATTCAACATTCAGCTCTAAAAAGGCAGCTATAGCGGAACGATTCAACAGAACTTTGAAGAAGAAAATCTATCAACAATTCAGTTTAAGAGGGAGCTATAAATGGGTTGATATTATAGATAAATTGGTGTATGAATACAACAGAACCAGACATAGAACAATTAAAATGGCGCCAAACGATGTGGATTCAGATAATGAGCAGGAACTTTTGGATACCGTTTATAATTATGAGAGAATAATTCCACCTAAATTAAGCAAATTTAAAGTGGGAGACCATGTGCGACTCAGCAAATACAAGCATATTTTTGAGAAAGGTTATCTTCCATCATGGACAACTGAAGTTTTCACCATCCGAAAAATTCAGCATACTGAACCAATTACTTATTTATTAAATGATTGGCAAGGTCATGAAATTAAAGGAGGTGTTTATTCGGAGGAAATGCAACTAGTTAAGTATCCTGATGTTTATCTAGTTGAAAAAATCCTTCGGAGAAAAAAGGGCAAAGTGTTTGTCAAATGGCTCGGCTTTGATAATAAGTTCAATAGTTGGATAGATGAGCAAGATTTATTATAATTTAATGATCCATTAAAATAAAAATGAAGTAAATAAACATCATTTATTGTATTGAAAATCATATGTTTTTATTTATTGTTTTAATAGTTATTCTAATTTTACAGCTATATGAAAAAGAGGGGGAGAAAGAGAAAAAGAGAGAGAGAGAGAGAGAGAGAGAGAGAGAGGGGGATAGAGAGCGCGCGAAAGGTAAAGGTTGCTGTTTAATTAACAATTTTGTGGTGCCCCCATGCTAATGTGTCGATGTTATTCGGTAAAATGTACCGCTTATCGTCAAACGGGTTTAATGCCACTTTGGTTTGTGTAATGGTGTACATGTTGTGTAGTTTCGATCTAAATGTATTTTGTGCTTTAGAAATTGAGCATGGTGTCATTAAACAATCATAATAATCTTTAAACGATATTTCGTCCTTCAATACATATTTTTTTACACCTTTCGCCTTTTTCATTTCTCCATCGTCGCCCTCCTTTTCTTTCCTCTCTTTAATATCGTCTGGCTGCACACAATACATTTTGCTGCGTAAGCCGATGAATTTTGAAATAATTCGTCCATTCATCTCATCCTTGAACAGACCAGGCACTTTTTTATTCATCTGTGGAATGTTGTATATGTTATCCTTCTTATAATCACTTGTATCATATCTAGCGATGTCAGCCTTCATGTCATCATAAAAATTTGCGGTTTTTATTTGAAATTCATTGACAGGTTGACTTGACAGGTTGCATTTTTTTACCGATCCAAATGAAAAAGATAAAAACAAATATTTAAAATAAAAAAAACGAAAAGCACGGCAACAAAAACTATACACATCGCAAGAACAAACTACGCTGCATACGAGGAAAGTGGAGAACAGCAGAAAAGTGTGAAAATTGTTGTAAAATCATTTAGTGAATCGTGTATGTGAGTGACTTGTGTTTTTGTGTAGCAAACATAACCTACATAGAACCGGCATAATACTCACTACAAACAGCGACATCTGTTGCACGATAACACAACCATTTTCGTATTCGCTATAACAACAATGAACAAACATAACTGCAGTAAAAAAAAATGCAACGGCACTCGATTTGGCGGGCAATATTTGCTTTGCAACAAATGCAAAACAAAAAAATATTTTGAGTGCATGTCAACTCCGTATGCACCAAAATTATTGAAAGCATTTGGACTCATAAAATATGATGAGACGAAAAATATAGTTTACACTGGTGATGAAAAAAGTGTACGTCTACACACATTGTTTGATGATCTCTCACCGCTCACATACACATGTGAAGCGTGTATTGACGCGGAAATTGAGCGGGAATCCAACGAAAAAGCCAGATTAGTGAAAATCGTTGGTGAGAGAATTATCAGTGTGGTTCAAAATGAACTAAAATAGATAATTGAAGGCAATCAATTTGACAATGACACACAAAATGTCATAACAATTGATTCGCAAACACAATCGAACAATGATGACTATGATTCGAATGCGACAGATGAAACCATCAAAGGAAAAACGAGTAATGAAAATGTTGCGAAAAATAAAAAGAAGAAGAAGAAAAAGAAGAAGAAGAAAGGGAAAAAAGTACAAAACAACACAAACACAGGCACAAACACACAGCAAGAACAAAGACAAGGACAGCAACAACAACAACAACATCAGAGTGACCATGTACAGGGTGGTCAGTCAAATGTGCATCGACAACAGGGTAGTACGCAAACATCAAGCCATGAATTGGGATATCATCGGATACAGCGACAACCATTTTATGGTGATTTTGTTTCGAGCCGCCGAAATTTCATCAAAATTCGGTCAACAGGTCTTTCCAAAGACTAAATTATGTGGACAACCGTCGAAGAAATGCACAACACTTTGATAATTGCTGTTGCCAAAAATGTTTCGACGATTATGAGAGAAGATATGAGGATTTTCAACAGGCTCGTCCCACCCATCGGCCTCCGGCTCAGCGCTGGCAACGGTGGCGTCAACCATAAATAACAGCTCAAACTTATCTGCAAGTTTTTCATCGATGGATTTGAACAGTAGTCACTCAGGTTACTTAAAAAATTACAGTATATGTTCTCCACAAGGAGAATTGAGTGCTCGCATAAATTTAATGATGAAAAATTTTCAACGCAGATAAATATACATTCACAAAATGTGAATGGTTTACGAACAAAAATTTCGGAGCTTGCGGCTGAGATAAAGGTTCAAAAATCGTCGATTTACATGCTACGCGAAACTCATTTAAGTGATGCAATCAATTCTGTCGACGTTTTTCCGCCAATGTACGAGTCTATCGATGTGATCGTTCATCACTCACAGAAAAGGACCAGGTACATAAAAAGGAGCACGGAGGTGGAGTTTTGATTGCAGTCAACAACAAACTGAAGTCAGTTTGCATCGGAACGGGTGACCATTTCGGAGATGAACAAATTTGGGTAAAGGTTGCCGGCATGAAAAGGAACATCTTTTTGGTTGAATTGTACATCAGACCTGACTCAACTCTCAAAGTATATGAAAACAACATGTATGCTTTGAAAGAACTAGCTTCAAAGTTGAGTGAAAAGGATGTTTTAATAGTATCCGGTGACTTCAATCTGCCAAGATTGATTTGGTTTGTTGATGAAGATGAGGACCCTGACATAGCAATTGCTATCAATTCAGCCAGTGAAAAAGAGAAGATAGTGCTGGATACTTGCTATGAATTAGGTCTTCACCAAATTAACAAGAATTACAACCAAAATGGTCGTATGCTTGATTTGATTTGGACAAATGATTTTGAGCAGTTTCATTGTACCGTGAGTGACTTTCATTTATTGAATTTTGAAAATCACCACAATGCAATCGAAATCAAATATAATGAGCAAGTCATCAAAACCATTGAAAAAAAACAAACATATCGCGACTTTATAAACGCAGACTATAAACAAATAAATGAGTCGTTTCTTGATGTAGATTGGCATATTGTTTTTGATAAAAATTCATTGGAGTTAAGACTGAATAATTTTTATAAAATTATTAAGTCAACAATCGAAAAACATGTACAGTTAAAAACAAAAATCATCAGAAAACAACCGATGTGGTTTAATAAGTCAATGGTAGAGTTGAAGAACAAAGTCAGCAAAGCGCATCAAAATAAAAAAAGGCTCAACACAATTGAATCAATAAATTATTATAAGGAAATAAGAAGAGAATACAAACGCTGTGCGCGTTCAGCTATCAAAGATTATAGAATTGAGATGGAGAAGCAGATAGATGAAGATCCTAAGAAATTCTTCAAATACGTGAATTTCAAAAAAGGGAAAAGTGAAGATCTACCACATGAGATGACTTATTTAAATGAAAAAGCAAGCGATCAATTAACAATTGCTAGTTTTTTTGCAAAACACTTTGGTACCGCTTACAGCTCTTTAGAAGGTGATCTGCGATATGACAGCTCGGAAATAGAAAAAATACGTGATATTTGTGCTGAAATATCAATGATCGAAATAACCGAGGAGCTTGTGGGTCAACATATAAGCATGCTGCCAGATGATCTTGTCTGTAGTTCTGATGAAATTCCAAACAAATTTATCAAGCATTGTTTGGTTTCATTGCAGGGGCCAATCTCAACACTGTTAAAAGAATCACTTGAAACTGCCTCTGTCCCGCAGATATGGAGAACGTCATTTGTCAGACCAGTCTACAAAAACGGCGATAGAAACATCGTTCAAAATTACCGGGGTGTTGCTTTACAGTGTATTTTGTCAAAAATTCTCGATTCGATCGTCACAAACCATCTCAATCTATATTTGAAAAACATAATCCACGAAAGTCAACATGGATTCATAAAGAACAGGTCAACGATAACAAATTTAGTTGAATTTACTTCAAAAACAATTAATAACATGGGGAGAGGACATCAAACAGACGCCATCTATTTGGACATAGCCAAGGCTTTTGACTCGTCAACTTAAAATTGCTTATTCAAAAACTAGAAATCATGGGACTGAATGAGCAGCTGTTAAAATGGATCGAATCTTACTTGTCTGGTCGCAGACAAATTGTAAAGATAGCAGATACCAAATCTGACCCAATCAAAGTTACATCTGGGACGGGTCAAGGATATCCCATTGGCGCTACTTTGTTCATCATGTTTGTTATTGATCTACCATTCGTCGTTAGCGATTCTTGTATACTTTCATTCGCTGATGATACAAAAATTTC
>NW_022198201.1:0-3499 GCF_009176525.2 Contarinia nasturtii | reverse complement strand
AGCTAAAAATGATTTGATCGTGTCATTATTATTTTTCACTTCGTTCAATTGAAAATTAGCAATGATTTCCATTTTTTCGGCATATCAATGATATTTTATTGAAATAATGGTACAATAAACCGAAAAACTCAAATCGAACATTTCTCTCTCTCTCTCTCTCTCTCTCGGATATTTCGCGTACAATTCGCATAATGTAAATATTATATGATCATTTTTAATGCTGCATTTGCTATAAATTATAATACATACCTTTATGAGAGTTAGACTCTCTTTTTTTACACCGCATTCCAGTGTATTAAGAATCCTCAAGGAAAATCCAGCTCTTTTTTTTCTTCATCTGCAAATCATATTTACATCTTCATAAATCAGCTTGACATCTGTAACGGCTAACCGCAAAATATATCATTTCAGAATTGCCGCCTCTTACAGGCCATAGAGGTATGATTATATTTCGGTTTGGGGGCGCATGATAAACATATTTGTTCTCTAGTGAATAAATAAAATGTTAATGTTTCCATCTTGCCGCAGATTCCGATGCCTTGATTTTTGCGCACGCATACACACAAACACACAGAAAAAAAAAACATTCTCACACTCATCCACTTTTTTCTCTTTAGTTTCGCATAATAAAAATCCATCAAATTTCATATGAATTCAGTGGAATGTGGATTTTCATATGCTGAAACATAATCATTTAAAAAACCTCAATTCAACAGACTCTATACACAACTGTATTTTAGTGAATCACAATTTTTGTGGCATCGTTCACATGACACAAAAAATGAGGCCATGACTATTATCCATTTCGAATGAAGAAAAGAGAATCGAACCATATTTCCATTGGCAAACAAGACCTATAATCATAAAAATGAAATGAATGGCCAATCCAATAAAAAAAACTTGAAATGAATCAAATATAGAGATTGGCCATTAGCAGAAATGTTCGTCATTAATTTTTTTTTTTTTCATTCGAAAAATAGCATTTCAATTTTCAAAGAAAATCGATAATAAAACACAAAATAGTATTTCAATGATTCTTGTTTGTATGCACGTTATACGGTTTCTACTGATGTATTCATTTAAAAAAAAAAGAGAACGGAGATTAAAAAAATAGTCTATGGAAAAAATACATTATCGTCATAATTATGGAAAGCCACGTGATCATGGTTCAGTGAATATACCATCGAAATCGATCAACGCACATCTCAAGTATGTGCTTCATCTATATTTTGTTGTTGTTGTTGTTGACAAAATATAAAAACAAAGGAACAGTGAAAAAAAAGTGCATCTACACATTGTGAAATGTGAAAGCAAGTAATATCAGTCACTGTGTCTCCCCTTCATTTTAATCCCGATTGTGAGTTGAAATAATGATTTGAAATTAAGCGCAGACAGGGAAAATATTAACAAAAAATAACGTTAACGTACAAATACATTAAGTGAAGCATATGGTTACACATTGCTTACTCACTCTCTGCGATAATGTCGCGCACAGTTGAAAATGCTTACATTTGTACATATAAAAGGTAAAAGTATAGAGACGAGCGCAAATGAGCAAAAAAAAAGCGGGCACTTCTTGTAATCGGATCTGTGTGCACTTCGCTCGTTAAATAATAAACGCAACAACGACGAATAACAACAGAAAAATCAAGTCTCAAGACCATCAATGCATTAATATTAAGCGAAAAAAAAAGACACCAACAACTGCAACATTGCAACGAACCCCATTTATTTTTCCATCACATCGGTTCGATTCTGCAAGATGCACTGTTGTCTGCAAACCGAAACAAAGTAATGAAAAATGCATGTTACTTGTGGAATTCAATGGATTTTCACATCCTTAAATGCCATGAATGAATTGCTTTTGAATGATGAAATGGTTGCAAATGAATCTTGGCACATTCTTTCAATGCAACTCTTCTGGCGTTTCACCTTCTTCTTTTTGGTGCACAAACAAAAAATTGTTCACGTTTCACCTCGAATACGTGATTTGTGTGGTTTGTATGTGGTTCCGAAGAATATTCATTCCCCTTCAGTTTTAAACTGAAAGAAACGAAAAGAAGAAAAAAAAATTGTAAAATGAACAAGCGTTATTCATAGATGAATGCAAGAAAAATGATGGGCTCCCAAATGAATGCTTTCGTTTAATCGCTAGCAAAACAATTGAAAACCATTTGAATTTACTTATTTGTACATCATTATTTCATCTTTTGTTCCGATTTGCCATGGTTTATTATGTTGAATGCATAAAAAATTATTTTAGCCACACATCCATAAAAACGAACGATACAAAGATACTGCTAAAACAATAATAACTGACAACAATTGGATAATAAATATAAATGAGCGTATAAAATATATCGCTATGATATTTTGTTATGTTATGTGATTTTGAGGGTCTTCACGCATTTAATGCGACATCTGAGACATATAATGGCGATTTGGCACTCTCGGCTGTTGCGTTTTTGTTGGTTTTTTTTTTCTTCGTTCCACCACTCTGTATACGTCCTCATTCCAAAATAGATAATATTAATTCAACTTGAATGAATCTGTTCCACTTTTCTACTATTTCTTTAGACATTCTTTTGCCATGATATTATCATGATGGTTATTGCTTTTGGCCAAGAAATATCGAACGCATACAATGTTATCTCTTTGAGTTTGTTAAACGAATCGAATTAATGATGGCAGTAAAAACTGACAACTTTTCTCTTTTATTAATCACTTTGATGAGAGTTTTATTGAAGTATTTGTTCGGCCGTTCGATGTGCTGCTATCAAATAGTCAAGCAATCTCGATGCGAGCACCATTTTAATTGGGAAAGTGTCTAATTTTAATGTCATAAAGTTGCATGAAAGTTGCAAATTTACATGTTTGTCAATGTTAATGATTCGATGTGATATTTGATAGAGTTTCTACGAAGACAAAATATCATTTACTTGGTAAATTTTACACTCTCCTCCTTTGCTAATAAATAATGCTTTGAGCAAAGAAAACCAGTTGAAATTTTGGCCACAATCAATTTATAATATATATTTGTATATATAAATTGTTTGCATGTATTATATGAATAATTGCGTGTGTGTGTGTATGTATCATCAAGTGATGATGCATCTGATGGTGAGTAACATGAGAGCACAAACACGTATACCCATTTTCCCAAAGTCAATGCGTGCTCAATTAATTAACAAAAGGGCAAATTATATTAACCACAAAAGTTCGTTATCATCAAGGATGATTGTGCTTTGTGTGTATGTGTGTGGAAATGTGCGTGCTTGAGTGTGCTATTGGTTTTATTTTTTCTTCTGTCTAAGGTTGTTTGTTCCCGACGATACCCGAACAGCAAACGGTGCATCATTCAAAATGGAAGATTTTCCATTCGTATTGCCGGCACACATTCGCGAACCATTGAATTGGTCAAAGAATTTGCAATGGTTTGATGCATATGTGCCTGCAAATTGATCAACAACAACAATTTCATCGATGTTTTGTTGTTTTG
>NW_022198200.1:0-2429 GCF_009176525.2 Contarinia nasturtii | reverse complement strand
CTGATTTCCATTTAGATATAAAGGTCAAATATTGGTCCGTTGATTTCGTCGGAAAAGAATGTGCATTTATTTCAATGCTACAACGAAGAAAAAAATCGACTCGATTTCTTTTTATAGTTCCATTTACAATATTTTTGCTGGTATCTTATGACCAATCGCAGCATTCCAATTCCAATGGAAATAAACTTTGTGTCAGTTTGTGCACATTTTTATCTCGTCGAGAATTATTTTTTTCTCGTGCATAATTTTTACCGTTTTAAAATGCACATGAAAAATTTATGTTCAGTTTATGGCATTCGAGCGTTTTGTATTTGAAAATGTTTTACATATTTTTCCAAAACTGATTCTAATGAGCGGGTAAAACATTTATGAGCGCGGCGCGACTAATGATTGTCTGTTAGTTTTGTTCCGTGCGAAAATTGAAGTGAGACAATTTCTGGCAAGATAATGCTATGTTCCGATTGTCGGCATATTCGCTTACATCATTTAATAGAGGCATGGAACAAAGCATTTCCCATCATATACACACGTTAACACAAAAGAGCTTGTATTTTGCACAATACAGAAACGAAGCATTTCAATTATTTCGTTAATGCATAACTGGAGTTCGCATTATGCAAATTGTGACACAGACAGAGATTTTTTATAGATCAAATGCATTTTCGCCACTGAATCTCGTCCAGTGTTAAATTCAGAAAATCATCCTCATTATGGAAATATAATCACTCCATACATATGCTGTACAGGCACACACACATATACACGCTTAAAACAATTCGTATAATTACAGCATGTGACTGTGCATGCTGCCGATCTTAGTGAGTTTGTTTATTTCCTTATTTTGCGTAACTCGTGCATGCCACTCATATTTATCTACGCCATACGTTCACCCGATTGTGAATGTGCGCAGGCACACTGTATTCAATTAAAAATCTTTTAGCCGAAAGAGAAAAACACATCAACGAATTCAATTTTATTGTGTAATCAACATTTAATTAAAATTAAATATTATTTGAAAAAAAAAAAACGGCAGAAATTTAATGCAAAATAAAATCGTCAGCAATCAAACGTATTCGAAATATGTTTTTGATGTAAGAGACTCTCGATCAAAAATTTATTGGCAGTTTTGGTTTAATGGGCCATTTTTACGCTTGCTTCCTATCTCCGTTTCGCTTCATCGTTTTTTTTACTCCAAACTCTTTTTTTTTAAATATTCATTGAATGCATGCAGCCGAAATTACTTTTAAAACAAAATAAATACATAAAATTTCGACGATGCCGAAAATCACGTATTGCACCAACTGATCTGATATGCGCAATAAATTAATTCAAGTTGGTTATTTTTTTGTGGCAACATCTTTTTGTTCACCATTCTCATGATTTTCAGGCCATATGGTTTTTTTTCTCGTCTGTCTTGAACAATGTACGGGCCGACCAAAGTGAAAATGAGTTAATTGTATACTCTGGCCGCAACAACGAGAAGAAAAAACACTATTTTTTTTTAAATTTTCGGCACGATTCATTCAACATTCGGTTTTTTATTGCGTTGATTCATTCAAATGTGATTGTTAGGTATTTTATATATCTCTTCCTCCATTCGTTCATTCACTTTTTGACAAAACAGTTGTGATTAATCGTCACCATCCGTTGTGATTGTTTTTGTCTAGCGCTAACTCGTACGAAGCATACAAAAGGACATTATTTATGCACACCGTTAATGAAACCTTTTTTGTGTGCGCACGTTGGGCGCAAGCGATTCGGCCAGCCAGTCAGCTAGACAACAAGCGCGTTCAACTCTCTCATTCGTTCACGCTCCATTTGGTTTTTTATGAAACCACATACAAAATCATTTAATTTATGACCACATGCACATACCGCTATAGCTGCTGCTGTTGTTGCGGATACTCATTTCGGTTGTTTGGCACAGCAAGAGCAGCAACAGCGACAACGGATACAACAGTAGCAACGTAAAATAACTGTTTATGCTCTCAACGTTTTTCTGTTATTTTGTTCCGTGTTTTGCATAAATAACCGTCTCGGCATCAAAGGGCCCATATAGACAACATCATCGTGGAAAAATTAATTTGAAATCAACTAGGGAATTTTATAAAAGCAAACCAGCCAATTTTTTATACACAAACGAACGCCTCACCTTTTGACATAGGCCACCAATGGATTGTTGTGCACACAAACATTCCTTCTCGCAACAACAACAAAAAAAAGTTTCGATTTATTCAATGAGTTTTATTCGAAATTGTTTTTATTTTGCAGAGTTAAAGTTTTTTTTTGGTCATACATCGTAAACTTAATATAAAATTGGTATAGGAGTGTATGTATATATAGTTAAAAAAGCATTAAACAGTCACGTGCAACAAAAACGACGACGACTTATAAGATGAGAAAAAAATCAAGGAAGTAAACAAATCATA
>NW_022198199.1:0-2818 GCF_009176525.2 Contarinia nasturtii | reverse complement strand
TTGATTTGTGCTTATAAATTCACTCATGTTTGGCTACTACCTACCACATTTGAATTCTGCATTAATAAACTTACTCAATTAACATGGTGGTCGTGTTGATGCTGGTGGTGGTGTTGGTTTTTGGCAGTTTGGATACCTTCCTGTGGTGCCTGGAGGGCATTGAGGCTGTGGCGTTGGTCTTCGAGTAGTTGTTGACTGATAACATTTGCGATATATGCCTTCACACAGATAAAAAATGTTGTAAATTCTTCTTATCATGTGGTAGGCAGATAGTTTACCATATAATATTTAAAATCTACCACAAAGTTTCAAACAAATATTGCAATACTAAATTTAAATCGGACAAACTACCAATCGATTTTTCTCACATTTCCGATGGGAATATCTGAAAACTAGGGGGCAGACACGTGGAATAGGATTAGACTTTTAGTGTAAAGATTCGAGAAATTGCAATGAAATAGCAACGTCTGTGAATGGATTCGCGTGGAATAGCGAAACAGTGCATGGAATAGCAAACATTGTTTCACTTCAAATCCATTTGACATTTCTTTTGATGTTTATTGATGGATTAGTGGAATATTGCGGAATAGCAGAATTAACATTTTTGATGGAAACAGTGCATGGAATAGGAAAAATAGTTTCGATTTCACATTTGTGTTTTTGGATTAGTGGAATAGCTGGATTAGTAATTTATATAGTGGATTCGGAATTTTTTCTTGGTGTCTCCCCCCCCAGTCTGAAAAATAGCAACATTTCCGATCCCCTAAAAACTACGTGTGGAATGCAGTACTAAAGACTGTAGTCTAAAGTGCCCGACCTCCAGAACCATCTGCCCCACAAGATCCACTTCCAGCTCACATATAAATGCAGCTCGCTCTAAAATATCATGTGAGATGAAGCGAGATCCATTGTCAATGTATAAAGTCAGGTAAAGGTAAGTCCAGAGGCTCTTTACTCGCTCTTGGCGGTCTATTCCACTTAATTAAGCAGCGTTACGAACCAGAAAAAATGTTTCTAATGTGTGTAAAGAATGTTGAGAAAATTGAAATTTTTGGTCAAATTTCAAAGAAATTTCAATCACAAATAAAGGTACTCCACTTGCAAATTTTTTGAAATTTTTGCATGACAGGTACATTTAATTTGCATTGAAATTTCTTAAAACTTCCAGAATAGAGTTTGGCCAAAATACTTTACTGCTCTCAGAAATTAGAATTTGAAAGTTATTGAATTAGTAATGCACTACTTGTTCGTTCGGTAAAGAAAATAATTTGGAAACAGTACGGATGTAAGTTCCTTTTACTTTTCCGCACACACCTAGTGTGTAAGGTAAAGTATTGGAATCGGTCGAAAAATTAACACCCATAAAAAATGTGTTTTCTGGGTGTTTTTGGGGCCAGGGAACACGAATCTAGCGTTTTTTCGATGTCCGAATGTATGTGCGTACCCTGTACCCTGTACCCTGTACCCTGTTCCCTGTACCCTGTACCCTGTACCCTGTACCCTGTACGCTGTACCCTGTACGCAAAAATTTGTTAACACGATAACTTTCAAACAAGAAAAGTAATTCAAAATCTGACTTCACAGGATGATTGGGGGTGCCGAGGAATAGAAACCATTAGATTTTGAGCGACTTTGGTTGACAGGGTAAAGTGTCATGTCTGGTGTGATGCCCATGTCCATCCATGGGAAAAATTCAATTTTTCTTCCAAAAGTGATATTTAATGTATTCTTAAACACTCAAAAATGTGTATTGGGGGGTTTTTGGGTACGAGAAAACCGAATATGACGTTAGTTTTGCGATACAATCAACTTTCGAAACACTTTTCATACAAAAAATTCAAAAAATTTGGATTTTTGTGTGGAAGCCATGCCTGTATGATATCGTAATGAGCTGAAACTTTGCACAGGTTATTTTTATCACACATAAATACTATTCCGAGAGTTTGAAGACATTTCAACGAATATTAGGGGCACCTCCCGAACAATATTTTGGATTTTTCGCTCTAAAACGAAATTTTGTATGGGAAGTACCCTTAATATGCATTGAAATTTCTTCAAACTTTCAGAATGTTAACTTTTTGTGAAAAAAATAACCTCTGCAAATTTTCACATGATTACGATATCATATAGGCATGGCTCCGATACAAAAATTCCCATCTTTAGTAGTTTTTGTAAGAAAAGTGCTTCGAAAATTATTTTTATCTAAAACTAATTTCAGATTTAGTTTTCTTTCATGTCGTGGATCACAGTGCGGAAAAGTTCATCTTACGGATGTAAGACATTTTATTCGTTATTATTATTGCAAAACTTATTCAATTTATACAATTTTGCAATTTTATTTGCAAGAAAAAATATATGAGAACCTGGCGTGACAGAGATGGCGCTTCTTAAATCGAGTCGTGTTCAAATACATTGTCAATATACAACGTAAGTGATACTCGAGCTAACCTCTAGGTTCGCCGCTATCTGTTATCTCTCATTTAATGAGTGATATTTAAAGTCAAACATTTTTGTTGTTTTAACGTGTATTGGCTATTTTCACCGTTATCTATTGTTGTGGTTTGTGATGTAGTGCGTGCAAGCCAATGTCAACGCCGAATGTTGTGATTCTGAATCGGATGAGAATTAAAATTATGAATCAGTGAAATTGCATTGAATAGATGAACTTCAAAATGTGTGTCATTAAAAATGTATTGAAAACCAGTTACAATCCAATTTCTAAATTGCGCTACATTTGCCCATCAAAATTTATACGTAACGTGAATATGTGTGAACGTCTCGTTGTTTCTGTGTATTTCAATTGAAAGCAAGCCTGAAA
>NW_022198198.1:0-3140 GCF_009176525.2 Contarinia nasturtii | reverse complement strand
TATGTACAATTGTACACATTTCAAATGCGGAAGACACAAATTTTGCATGCGTGAATAAATGGCATGAGATCAATTTTTTGAAGTGGTATCTCCTTCGGAAATGCCAATCCGAAGCGAAGAGGGAAAAAATCGAACAAACCAAACACACAATGTCTAGTATTCTGACTATGGTATTTGTTTTACTTTCATTTTTTGGCTTACAGTAATAATCCGAAAATTGATTACGAGATCATCATCATCATTAAAACGAAACGCTCGCATTTTGTTTATTAACATTTTTTTTCGATCTTTCAAATTTTTGCTCGTTTGATAAACAAGCGACTTTACCAAATAAAATCCTATTGATACTTTTGTTCGTTGATGATATCCATACGTTTAAACGAAATTGGTTTTCAAAGCAATCAAAATGAAAGAACGATGCCACGAGTTATGGCCCAATATGAATTTTTCGGTCGAACCCAATAACAATAGCAACGGAAAATTGTTGTGAACTTACTTATATCGAAACAAGAAGAGATAAAAAACAACAACAGCAACATATGAATGGGTGAGCGTTTCATTTTCAACGAGATGATGTGTGTATGTGAAGGCGCCAAAAGAATTTCATACGTTATTATGATTGTGGTGAATAAATAACAAAAGAGACTGTAAATGTTGCCATTGTGTCGTGATATTATAAATCATCTCAACTGCTCGATGGTTGCTTGAAATTGCTATTTTGTTTAAAATGGGATATATTTTTTTTTGCTTAAAAAAGTAATCCATTTTTTCCCTTTCTTTCCATCGAACAAATTCGTGGAGTCTTGAGGCTCGAAAGAATTTTTTGTTTGCTAAATGTTAGCTACGCATATTCACGAATATTTACACATTTTGAGTAGTGAAAAATAACTTAAGTTACTGTAAATATTCGTGGTTATCGTAAATATGCAGTAATGTGAATGGCGGTGAATGGTGCACGTAAATTTTGGAATATTTTCCGTTATATACCCAATTCATACAAAACTGTATTTATTTGAAGTTTTTTTTTTTCAAGTTCCAAGCCCCTTTGTTGGACTGCGATACTTTCGTCTCAGGTCAACATAATTTGATACTTCTGTAAAGTGTCAAAGGTAAATCTGTGTGAAAACACTAGACCAATTTAAAAACAAATGTCTTTTTAACGAAGTTTTTTTCTATTATGGTATTCTGACTATAAATTAACATCTACAGCTCTTCTCGTGAAACCAAATAGACAAACTCCGGTGTGAGACATGCGCGTTTATTATATCATGAAATATTCAAATGTTTGACAGTTTCACACACAAATATTATTATTTGACAATTCAACAGGCGGGTTGAACTGTCAGTGTTTGGAACCAGTACACAATTGACCTTGAAAAGAGTCTGTACAATCAAAATAGAATTATTTGCCAAACGATTTTTTTAATCATTAAAATGAGATTTTTTTTATTTTGATTCATATTTTTTGTATAACACACTTCATTAGCAGAAATATTGCATTCAAATTAACTCTTCGTTCAATTGATGGCGAGGATGATGGACGTGGAACGATTCTCGTATCACATGGCAATTCAAAATAAATACTCAAATGATAAGGATAAAATGTGTGGTGATGCTTTTTTGAGACAATTTCTCATTGTGACTACAGCGAATTTCGTTGAACATATGCGACAATTTGAAATAGATGTTCGCGTTGGATTAGAAAAATCAAATCTTGCTGCGGAGCCTATTGCAATTGAAAAAATCAAAATACATGAAAAATATAATCGTAGTTCATTTTGTAACAATATAGCGGACAGATTCAAGAGACTTTCAAAGTGTTTATCTACCGCCATCGAATTACACAATTCGAATCCATATATTCTGATATTTGTTACATTTTAATTCTATCAAGACCTCATTGCATATATGAATGAAATGTGTATACTTTGAAATTTCATTCTCTTTTTCCATCATAATTTTTTTCTTCCCAAAGGTTAAAACCTTTGTTAGTACATTTCATTAACTAAAAATTATTACATTTTTATTGTAAAGCAAATCTCAACAGTCTATGTATTTCAGATAGATATCCATCCGAGATATTTTAGAATATCTGGATATTTAACGCAGCTGCACAGAGCCAGAGCTGTAAGTGTCGCACGTAGAATCTACGGTATGTCGCTACACGTAAAATACAGACACAGTGTGACTGTGTACGTGCGGCACTTGATACACATATACGTCGCGACATACCGTAGATTCTATTTGCGACGCACACAGCTCTGGCGCTGTGCAGTTGCGTTGAATATCCAGATATTCTAAAATATCTCGGATGGATATCTATCTGAAATACATAGACTGAATCTCAATGAATAACACAACATTCGCAGTTAACGTGGAAACGTCTATTTGCTCTGAGTCAAGCTTTCACATAACAAACAATGCAAATTGTTCTTCAAATAATGGTAAATTGTGAATAGTTTTTATTGGTTTATATTACGGTATCTGTATCAGTCATTAAAGACACTAACATTTTATTGCATGAACTCCCTTAGTGGATTCTGGACCTCAAATTCTGATAATAAAAAAATCTTGGTTGGACTTCTTCCCATTCCTAATGTCAATGTAATTATCAAGCACACTTTTTTATATTTATAGCTGTTGATGTTTTTACTAATTTGATTTTCAGTCCGAGCATGGTATGTATTATCAGATAAAAACCTATTCACGCAAATAGTTTTAAGCGATCTGTAAAGTGTAAACTAACAAACAATACATGTATTCACGTATTCGGATCGAAAATGCATTTGTATATTTGTTACTGCCGATGATGTGGCAGATGCAATTTTCCAACGTTCCGAATGCTCATGTTCTCGATATGTCAAGTGATGGCCGTATAAAATGTTTTTTTTTTTTTAAACAGCCATAATTTATTGGAAGTTTATTTTGCAATCATATATTTTTAGAAAGTGTTAATATGTTTACCAGAGTCTCGTTGTATAACAAAAATTCTGTCGATTGGATCAAATTTTAACAACAATTCTGGTTATAAACGTGAACAAAAAATAAATTCGCCGAAAAGCAGCCCCACAACATATACTTTCATGGAAAAAGATGAGTATAGAAAGTTATGGATTGTTAAAGTACTGTTGGTTGTAGTA
>NW_022198197.1:0-2752 GCF_009176525.2 Contarinia nasturtii | reverse complement strand
TGTGTGTGTGTGTGTGTGATCAAAACCAGTTTCGAGAGAGAAAGAAAGAGATTCTGCATCACACACGATCGCTGCCATATACTTTATACGGCAAGCACAGACGTTGATGTTGAGAGAGCGAGAGAGAGAGAGCGAGAGAGAAATAGTGGTTTTGGGCGTGGCCAAAATCAATTTTACAGTGTGTGTGTGTGTGTGTGTGTGTGTGTGTGTGTGTGTGTGTGTGTATGTATGTGTGTGTATATGTGTGTGTGTACACCAATACTAAGAAACGTGGATTAAACCGGCATTTTCATACTACTGATGTAAAAACTAAAAAAGTACAAAAATATTGTTTCCATTATAGTACAAAAAATCCTTATGCGCGTCTTTTTACTTTTCCGCACACCCACTGTAGGGTGGTCCCGAATATACACAAATTCGAATTTTGATCGCAGCACACTCTATATATGTTAGACTTGGTCCCACAAATATATGTGCAAAGTTTCAGCGCTCCACTGTACCGGGAACACGTGCCTCAAACGCCTTGAAGATTTTCTGTCGGCACAGATCGTCACACATTTCGAACAAATTTTTTTCGACAAAACTATATGAAAAATGTGTACTGGGGGGTTTTTTGGCACGCGAAAACCGAATCTGGCATAAGTTTTGCGATACAAATAAGTTTTAACACACTTTTTCCACAAAAATCTGAAAAAATCACCAAAAATGAGGTTTTTGTATGGGAACTATACCAGTATGATATCGTAATGAGCTGAAACTTTGAACAGGCTATTTTTTCACAAAAACAAAAACATTCTGAAAGATTCACGGAATTTCAATGCAAATTTGGGGTACCTCCCATACAAAAATTTCATTTTTGAGCCAAAAATCAAATTTTTTGTATGGGGAGTACCCTTAATATGCATTTCTTTAAACTTTCAGAATATTTGCTTTTTGTGAAAAAAATAACATCTGTAAATTTTTACATGATTACGATATCATACAGGCATTGAAAAGTCTATAAAAAATTATTTGTATCGCAAAACTTATATCATATTCAGTTTTCGTTTTTGAGAAAATTTTGTATGGGGAGTACCCATACTTTTAATTGAAAAGTTAATAAGATGGTTTTGTTGACTCGAATTTGATCGAATTTCTTTCCAAAATGTATGCTTGGAGTAACTTAATCACAATTAAAACGTGTGGATCTTATTTCTCATCAAAATACATAATTTCACCAAATTTGAAGAAATTTCAATCTCAAATAGAAGTACTCCCCATACAAAATTTTCTTTAGGAGGGAGGTATCTTCAATTTGTATTAAAATTGCCTCAAATAAATCACATTTTTGGTGATTTTTTCCTTCCGTACAATAGACACGCCACACATTTTGAAATATTTATACGTCAATACTTTATTAATTGGCCAAAAAACTCGACTGCTCTTAGACAATATAATTCGGTAGTTATTGAATTAGTACCGCACCACCAGTTCGGTAAAGGAAGAAATTTGGAAACAGTGCGGAAAAGTTAGACTCACGGATGTAAGTTCCTTTTTATTTTTTTAGAAATAAAGAATAGATGAATTTATTGGAAAAAAATGTCATGTTATAACTTTTATTTTTACCCATAATTATTCAAACAGATCACATCAACAACAGTGCACCATCAGTTTCAAATTTTTGAAACGAGTGGAAACGAGTTGAAAAATAGGGGACAACGATTGAAAACGTTAGACTGAAGTGATCAAGCGTCAAAACCATATCTGTCCGTTTGTCATTGTCTCTGTTAATTGTTTCATTTTGTAAAGAACAAAATATTATTTTTGAGATCTTATAAAAGGTTAACACAATTTGTGCTCATTCTTCCTTTTGAAGCATCCAAAATTTTCAATTCTTATAAAAAAGAAATACGTGTCGATGTTTTCGTGTAAATTATCGTAAAGTGTTGGTTTCACAAAATTCTAATTACCATTTCATTGTTCTTATGCAGTTTCGCTATGAGTAATCCACAAAAGAAGCCAAAATTGTCACACTCGGATAATCAAAATCATAAAGAAGATGCGGTGGTGGGTCCATCAAACGACGAATCTCCGCCGAAAATATTCAAATTGACCATCGATTGCTTCGACGAAATATTCGAATATTTGAACATGAAAGATTTGCATTCATTCGGTCAAACATGCAAGCGAATGAACAAAGTGGCCGGCGAATATTACAAACAAAATCATTCATCAGCTCCAAAATACTGCGGAAAAGATGGTTTTTACACGTATTATTCCGACATAGATGTCAATCATAAACCAATTCCAATATCCGGTTTCAATAAATTCATGCCATGCATTTCAATTCTGTACAGTGAAAATATCGGTTCACGTTATATTCATTCTCATATCAATGAATTTGAGTCAGTTGACGAAATTAACCTCGGGACATTAAATATTGACGAAAAAGTTGATCTCTTTAAACAATTGTTGCCCCAACTGCAAATTATACGATGCACTAGTTGTTCGGTTGTTGGTGATTTCTACGACTTGGTATTGAAATATTGTAAGAATTTGAAGGAGATTCATGTTGAATATTTGGAAGCTGGTAACCGCATAAATGGTAAACTTAACTGGCTATTACCAAAATATCCCAAGCTTGAACGTTTGACATGTATGCCTTGTGATTCTTATCAATTTCAAGAGATACGTGAATTTTTCGTACGCAATCCAAATGTACAGAAATTTTCAACTTCTGCCGAATCCTGGTGCAAGAATGGTGACATATTTC
>NW_022198196.1:12504-31540 GCF_009176525.2 Contarinia nasturtii | reverse complement strand
GGTGCTGATGCCATGAGTGCAATTAATTTAAGCGTAGTTGTTTGATAACTATGAAGAGAGATGTATTTAAATAAAGTGACACATTTTATGAAAATTATCTAAATATCCTTTACGATATATATGTGAAAATTGAACTACGTGTATTAAAGTAAAATAAAATGTTCACTCACCAAATTTTCGCACTTTTCCGGAATAGTACTCTTATACAGTTGTGATTTTATGGCCAATTGAGGTTCTTTTGACGTTTGTCATCGTTTAATTCAAACGAATTCAAACTGCTGTCATTTGGCGTGTAATATTATAAGGAGCATTTATAAGGCTTAGATACTGTCAAATATGTACTTATAAAACCTCTTTTCCATGTTTTTCCAATATTTAAACTCCAAATATCACCTATGATATTATGAAATCGATAGATATATATTATAAATATATATATTTAAAAAGTTTATAAAAATCGATTTGGTCGATCGTATATCGATAATTTGAAGTCTAATTTATTCTTATTCATTTTAATCTACCAATTTCATAATATCATAGATGATATTTGGACCTTAAATATTGGAAAAACATCGAAATAAAAATCACTGAAAAATGCTAAATGTGTCCAAATATCACAGGCGATATTTCAATGTGGAAATAACTGAGATACGAATTTTCAGAGCTATAGCTTGAGTTTTGTACTAAAATGGACGAAATTGTCAAAAGACCATGTTCGGCTCGCTTTCGAGAATATTGCCCTTATGTGTCGTTCCGGACTGGCCAAGGCCACACTCGCGCTAACTTCCGTTCGCTGTGATATATAATAGTTGTACAATTTCCCAAATACATTTTTTTGAATATGTTTTTGGTTGGACACTTTCGTCAAATCAAATCGAATGAGAATCTGTGTATGTGAAACTTTACTTCGACTCGATACTTACCTTTTTTTCGCAAATTTTAAATACTAAATAGATGTGGAATAAAGCTTTCAAATTCAGCCGGCACATTTTTCTGTAATAATTCAAGATAGATTCTCCTGTGATGGCTTACCCTACCGCAAAAGGAGTTAGCTATGTATGTAAATAGTTCAAATTCAAAGACTACCGCCAAAAACTGGATTCGTGTCTTCATCATTGGTCTTCATTTCATAGATGAAATGAATCAAAAATGAATGGTAAGAGATTTCACCATCATAAATATTTTTTTTAATAACAAAACAATTGGAAAATGTTTATCAGTTAATTTGTTGAGTTTGATAAATCACAATTAAAATGAGTGGTTTTTTTCTTTCTTAAAAGCTATATTATTATTGTCCGGTTGAATGAATCTCAATTAATTTTTTTTTCTTTTCTGAAAAACTAAAATACTATTTTGCTGTATTCTTATAAAATGATCAGACTAGCCTTGGGTTCGAGTCAATTCATTGTAATTGACCGCCCCTAAGCTATGCAATTGTTGAAGTGCACTTTCAATTTGATCGGCATTTGGTGGATTTAATAAATGTTTAATAAATTTAACCGGTTCTGTAGTAAAGTCCATGACTTTGAGACAATAAGAGAGCAAATTTTGATCTGTCGTTAAACATTAATATTATATAAGACTTTTAAGTACTGTCACACATGTACAAAACGAAATCAACTGTATTTGATGTTGTCAAACACCAATTTCGCATCGGCTAATATCGGTTCACTACGCAACAGGTAAATCACCGCACCAATCTGCATCAACTTTGATGGTCTGAATAATCAGTTTTGCTTAAGGAATTGCATGGCAATAAACCAACAAAGTCAATCAAACATTCAGGAACTTAAAAAATACTTCAAATTATAATTAGCCGGATTTTTCTTTCTTGTAGTTTACAACATGAACTGAAGCCATAATTCACATTCATTTGTTAAAATCATTATTTCCCGCCTTTTGGTAAGAAAGATACATGCATGCGCACAGAGTTTTTATTGCTTGGAAGTAGTTTTTTTAATTTAAACCGGCTTTCCTTTGCTTTCATATAATCTGTTCAGTAAAAATTAAAATTATTAATAGCAAATAAGACCTATGTTCTTTAAATAACAGCTATTATACAAACCTTCGACATTTAGACGATTTAATCGTACATAACATTCACGAATGTTATATTTCATCAATAATGTATTTTCCAGGGCGGTTTGGTATTCTGAATTTTGCAAAGATATTTATTAGATTAAAAAAAAAAAACAGTTAATGTATGTCATTTACAAAAGTGGCATAATACAAACCAGCGGCACTTAGACGATTTAATTGTACATGACATTGGCGAATTTTAATTAATTGCTTCATTTTAATATTCAAAATAATCATGCAAAATTTATTGCCAGACCGGATAATAATAATTTATTGCATTTATAAATACAAATTCGCAAATCTCAAACGAAAAAATTCTCAGTTTATCATCGTTGATCATCGCACCAAATGTCACCAAACGAAATCTGTCACCAAACTGTATTTGATGTTCTCAAATACCAATTTCGCATCGGCTAATACTACTTATCGGTTGCAATACACAAATCACCGCACCAATCGGCATCAACTTTGATGGTCTGAATAATCAATTTTGCTCAACGAATTGCATGGCAAACTTGATGCATACAATAAAGAAAAATACGTCAATCGAACTAACCGGAACAATCAGAAACAATCAATATTCTTGCCGACGTACGTGAATAATTTTTTTTTTTAAATGAACTAAAATGAATAACCAAAATGACCTTTCATTTATGAAAGACTTAAAAGATAAGTTTTTCAGGAATGAGATTTATGTGAGTAATTTTCCGGTATTTTTTTTGGTTGAATTTTATTTTTGTTGCATTCAACAACATATTAATATATCTACAACAATATTATTTTCAGTCTTATATATCAGACGTGTTAATTGCTGTAAATCCATACAAAACTATTCATGAATTATATACGGTTGATGCAATTAATATGTTTAAGGATAAAGATGTTTCTAATGAAATATTGCCGGCTCATTTGTTTGTGATTGGTAGGTAATCTGAAATAAATCAATTTTATCGCTCCACTTATTCACTATAATCTAATATAGCCAATGAGGTTAAGAAAAACAAGAGCACACCACAATCAATAATTGTTTCTGGAGAATCGGGTTCGGGTAAAACTGAAACGTCAAAATGTTTATTGAAATTCTTCTCTGGATCGGAACAAACACAAGAAATGATTAATGCAAATATTTTATTAGAATCATTCGGCAATTCGCGAACAACAGAAAATGAAAACAGTTCTCGCTTTATAAAAACTATACAGGTAATATTTCTTTTCAATTCAAACAGATATTCAATATCAAACAGATATCAAATATGATATTTTTTTCACCGGATCTGTCTTATTATCTTTCAGTTGAAATTGGACTCACTCAGTATTGCTAGCATTAAACTCTGTACATTTTCTTTGGAAAGTTCTCGAGTTTGTCCGGGAACCTTTGATACATTTCATATTTTTTACTATTTGGCATATGGAGCTACAAGCGAATGGAAGAAGAAACTTAATTTAGAACATTGTTCTTTTCCTGTAAGTTTGTCTACAATTTATTGGATTTCATTTTTAAATTATTCAATTCTAATTTTACTTTTATTAGATCTTGACAAGGCACGATACCAATCAAAATTTGAGAAACTTTGAAACTATTGACGGAACATTATACAAATTGGGAGTATCAGAAAATGAGAAAAAAAATATATATGTAAATCTCTCGGTCATTTTACATTTGAGTAATGTAAAATTCGAAGAATTTGAAACCGGAGCACGAATTACAGAATTTTCCAAAAAAAACGTCATCATCGCAGCAAATTTAATGAATATAGCCGTTCAGGATTTAGAAGAAGCTATTCTTTTCCGTTCAACAAAATTTCCAGACTCAATTATTATGTAAGATTTTGTTAGAATTCTCTATCCGGTGGGAAACTTCTTATTTATTTCTTTCAGAACACGCTTGAATGTGTTTGCTGCATCTAGAGCAAGAGATACTATCTCAAAAGCTATTTACGATGACCTGTTCAAATCAATAGTCTTTTATATTAATCGAGCATTTGAAAACAATCATCAATCTGATCAAAGTCCGAATATTAACATCCTCGATATTGCCGGCTTTGGTATAAATAACCATATACAAATTCGTCTTGAATACATTCCAGAATTCACGTTATTTTCGTTTACTGTCATTTTTTTTTAAACACAGAATGCTTCAATTCATTAGGCAATCGTTTCGAGCAATTCTGTATTAATTATTCTAACGAAAAAATTCAAAACTTTTGTACACAACGACTCATTTGTGATGAGATAAATTGGTATAAAGAAGAATCTATCAACGTTCCTGAAATTTCATTTCCAGGTAACGACATGGTTCTTGGTAAGTACTCTGTCACCATCAGTCACCATGTATAAAAGTCGAAAATGAAACAATTATTTTTTATTATAGATATGCTTGAGAATAAGAAATTTGGAATTTTTTCACTACTGGATGAAGAATGTCGAATGCCAAATCCACAAACAGAATCTTTCATACAAAAAGTAGTATCCAGATACAAAAATTTTAGTGTTTTTTCTTTATTATGTAGTACAAAGCAGGATTTTGTTATTCGTCATTTTGGACAGAATGTCACTTATACACCGGTTAATATTTCACTTCAAACTATATATACTTAATATTTTAATTAAATGACTTATGGTTTTTTTGTAGGAAAATTTCATTGAACACAACGCTGAAGTGCATTCTAAGTATTTGTGTAATTTACTTGTAAAAATCCTAAAACCGGCAGCTTCTGCACCTCAACATATGTACAAATTTTCCAATGCGGTTAATGACAAAAAGAAAACATATTCCGGGACGTTTATAATGGAACTTGAATCACTAATTTCTGAATTAAAACCAACGGTAAATAACAGTTACATTTTATATGTCTTCATTTAATCTCCAAAAATTCATTGCAGCGGCCGTATTTTATTCGTTGTGTTAAACCAAACCGAAAAACAATGCCAGATATTTTTGATGACACCATTGTTTTTAATCAACTACAGTCATCAGGAATGTTGGCTTATAACCAACTGATTCAACTCGGTTTTCCAATCAAAATTATGATCTTGGATCTCTTTGAAAAACTTAAGTCGTACCTTCGATCACATCATATTTTAATGGGAGAAAAAAAATGCTGTCTAATTTTCTTACTGTCGATTGGTTTTTTATTCAAGGATTTTAAATTTGGAAATAAAGAAATTCATTGTCGCCCGGGAAATTCTCATAAAATTAAATTGATGAATGTGAGCTTCGAACAGTCGAACAATCAAATTTTAGTCAAATTTACAAAACAGTACATTACTTTTGTACGACGTAAATTATGGATAGTTATTCGATTTATTAGTATGTGTTCTTCTTTTCTGAACCATTTATTATTTAAAAGTTCTAACATTGATTTTTTATTTTGATTGCGATAATTTTCAGTGATGTTATTAAACCGAAAGAATCGCAACCGAAATCTACAAATATGCAATACGTCAGGCCAAACAGAAATAATTTGTGAAAAAATAACAAATACGGAGATCACACAAAATCTTTGCGATACGTTACCAACACAAGCAACAAAAAATAAACCAATAAAGACAGCATATGAAAAAATGCCTCAATTATCAATTCGATTTGATGGCATACAACATTTACCGGACTATGATCAGCATGATGGCGCAAAAAGAGGATTCAGGTGTAAACTTGATGGGTGTGGCAAGCAAACAATAGTATATTGTGTAAAGTGTAAAGTGCACCTATGCTTCATACCTGGCAAAAGCGAACGTCAACGAAACTGTTTTAAAAAGTTTCATATACTTGAAGAAAATTAGATATCAATTTGATTCTATCTGTTGTGTAAAACAAATTTTATTATATGATTGGCCGGAATTTAGCAAAATATAAAGTTCAAAATTAAATTTATATTATGGCCTGAATACAATTTATTAAAAATGACCGATTAACTTATAAAAAACTCCAAATTAATGTGCCGGCTTTTCCTCTCTTGTAGTTTTGTTGCCACTGTTTTTGTGGTGGTGTTATATTAAGTACAATATCATATATGATATGCTCTCAGATAAGAATAAAAATAAATTTATTGTCTACTAACATTTTTCGTATCTGTCTACATCTATCAAGATATCAATCTTTGATAATTGGTTTAATTCTAAGGTAATGGAAAAGATCTGGGTGTTTTGTTTGATTGGCATTGCTTGGAAGTTGACATTGTGGTATATCAGTACCGGAGCATTTTTTTCTAGTTGACCTTGTTACGACTTGTCCGGATTGTTGCGTTTTATCAGCATTTAATTTGTTTCTATTTATCATTGGCTGTTTCGCCGTTTTTCCAGCCCGATTGCCTGAAAAAATACCGAAAAATACAAGCTTTAATTGGTTTGAAATCTCGTGACTAGCAGTAACTAGTTGAACATTTCAGTATTTTTGCATTACATTCAATATTTTTCGATTGCTTATCTATAGATTTTACAATTTTGTGTTGAACTCGATTTTCGATCAATTCAACATTATGCGTATGAAACCGGAGAAAACAGTTTCTTGATGTATTCAAACATAAATGCACCTTGCACTTTTTACAAAAAACGTGTGTGCGGTTTTGACACCTTTTAATTTTACACAAAGATCGTGAAGAATTCCCATCGTACACTGCCCAGTGATCTTTCCCATCAAATCGTTCCATGACTCGGTCTTGAAAATTAATAAAACTCATTTCAAAAAAATAAATTAATTTATAGAAATTTGTGCAAATAGTATATTTTAAATATCTCAACCATACTTTTTCCATAAATGATCCGGATTATAAATGAACCAAAATGAACCTAATTGTTTACCGTGTTTGCAAAATTGTAAAAAGTGTATCAAATACGATATCACAATTGTCAACAGTGACAGTGACAGTGACAGTGCCATCTATTGAATAAATTACACTACTTTTCTTTAAAATATATTATAAATGACATCAACTGTGTTTGATGTTTCTAATTATCAATTTTGCATCGGCAAACACTATACATTCATACCGGTACAATAAACAAACAAACGTCAACGAACAATCCAAAACAATCAATGTTATTGCCGGCGTATTTATTATTGTTGTTCTTGTGTGTTCGAAATATTAAATAAGTTTTTCTAAAATTAATTGACAAATATATAAGAATAATCCAAAAATTAACAGAACTGTCGAGCCCGGTCGATTGCAATGAATAATAATAGCATTTTAGAGGTGAAAGTATTCCGGCCAACTGTAGCTGAATTTGATGACCCATCAAGTTTCATGAAAAAAATCGAACGAGATCCGGTATGTCAAGCAACTGGCTTAGCAAAGGTAAGTAGATATTTTGCAAAATAAATTCCCGGATTGTGTTTAAATCACAGATTGATATTATGGGTAGTATTCATTCGATATAACCAAAACAAAAACTCTAAACCGCACAAATGAAAAAATATTAATAGAATCTTGATTCTCTTGATATGTGGTCTTTTGTATCGGCACTACAGAAGTTGTAATTTAAGTGAACTTTAATACTGTGTGATTTATTCAGTTGTGTAAAAATTTCTCTACAACAAAAAAAATTGTACAGCGCCGCAGCTGAGAACTATGCATTTTATATGTTTCTGTTGTTTAAATGAAACACTGTAAACTTTTTCTGTCCCGGCTAACTGCGGCTAACACAATGAAAAACGGGCAACAAAACACACAGAGTGTGCGATTGTAAATATTGTGTGTTTGTGATCATAAAAGTCAGTTGGAATATGAGCAAAGATTAAATAACACATTTAGATTGTGTCCGGGGATAGTGTATGGCCGATCTATTTGTTGATCAAATGGACAAAGATTGAAAATTTTACTGCAAAAATATTTATTCAGAGCTGTCAACGAACGTCCGAACGGTGGATGCTAAAATAGGATCCAAAGAAAAATTTCAAAACAAAAATTTCATATTTTTTCATGTTATATCGAGTGGGAACTATCCGTTTTTGATAATCAAAAAAAAAAAAAAATCAATCCACTCTACTGTCTTTGATTCTCAACTACTTATTCATAAAAGTATGTATTTCGTTTTAGATAATTCCACCAGTACTTCGAAAGCACACACCTATCATAATTCCGGACGATTTTAGATTGAATTCCTGTATTTTACAAACTACTAAGATTCTTAATGAAACTGGTGTGACTCATTTGTTATTTCAAAAGAAACGTGCAATGACATTGGGTCAATTCAAAGATCTGGCGAAAAACTTTGAACATTCTGAAATGTCTCTTGCTCAACGAGAGACAAATATTTTGCAGAATTTGTGTAATATAACGAAAAAGCGAACACCGGTACCAATTTATGCTATTGATAATGTAATATCGCGCTTTCCGGAAAATTATCCTAATTGGAATTTGGATAAGTTTCAAGGGGGATCTATACTAACTGAAACAGAAATGCCCGGTATAAATAAGTCTTTTTCAAATTATGGTATGTTTGGCACATTTTTTGGAATGCACGCTGAAGACAGCAATATGGCTTCTATCAATATGCTCCACGAAGGCGCACCCAAAACATGGTATGGTATTCCGGCCACAATGAAAATAAAACTCGAAGAGTTGTGGAAGACAGAGATATTCAATGAAACCGGTTGTGATCTTTTTATTAAACACAAAGCATTGATGTATCACCCAAAAGTATTACGCGATAATGGCATAGATTTTTGTAAGGTAATGACTATTTTTTGTTGTGTATCTATCTCTCTTTATATTCCATAAATATATCTTTTTATGAAAGGTTGATCAATTCGAAGGTGAAATGATTGTTACATTATATGGGGTACTACATCAAGGATTTAATCATGGTTTCAACTGTTCTGAGGCTATAAACTGGGCTTCACCGGAATGGAAAAAATACTATGATAAAACTACATTGTGTTCATGCCGGTATATAAGCACTGTTTGTTTTCAAATTTGAAAAAAAAAAAAATGAAAATACCTATTTGACTTAATTCCGATTATTTATTATACATAATCTAGGCCATATGGAAAAAAATTGCACGCACTTCATGAACTTCTTGGAAAATTCCTCGAGAATGTGAGTTTGGAACCATCGAATTTGGTCGAGACCGAAACTTCTCCAGCTAGCCATAGCCATTGTCCAGTTGTCGATGATAAGCCATCAAGGTCTTTATGTAAAAATAAAAATTGTTCCGGATTGACAAATGTTTATTGCGAAATATGTAATTTACATTTATGCTTGACAAGAACGAGAAATTGTTTCAATGATTTCCACAGTCGCAAATTTCCATCAAATGATTTCCATTTGCCTATGTATTCTGAAGAAAAATTTCGGTCACGATGTCATTTTGAATGCAATATTCCAAGCAATTTGACATATATAATTTGTTCAAAGTGTAATATCCATCTGTGTTTTAATCATAACCGGAATTGTTTTCAGTCTTATCATTTGCTAAAGAACCTCTGAGTGAGACGTTTATATAACTCAAATGTGGATTTAAATGCGAGTGAGAGAGGCAAACACATAAAAGGCTCACTTGTTATACAAACTACTTTAGGAGAGACCGGATAATAATTATAGTTAAGTTATTCAAAAATAATGCCGTTGTTAATAGATTTTTTTTTATCAGTAATCAAGAATTGGAGGAGAAGAATAGTATTTTTCATCACTGCACAATTCATCATATTTAAAGAGCTCATATTAATGAGCAGTTGGAAAATTAATTTGTGAAATTTATATTATTTACATGAAAGGAGAGAAGCAATAATTTTTCATTTACACTCTCAAAAAAATGCTTGATAAAAATCACATTCTATTACATTATATTTATTTAATTAAAATATTTTCAAAAAACCACCAAGGCGAAGGAACGCTGTTCGGTGCAGTTATTTATTTATTAAAATTAAAATCAGAAAATAAAATAATCAAAAATACATTTGTTTGAGCAATGCGTTCAGTGATTTCATCGATATTATTGTTATTCTTTGCATTGTAGTTTAAATTATTGACACATTTGGTGATTCAATTGGAGCCGGTCTTTAACGAAGTGGTTTTGAATGGTTTACAAGATTGATACCACAACTTCAACATTCAAGCAATGCCAATGTAACACAACACCTAGATCTTTTCCATTACTTTAGAATTAAACCAATTATCAAAGATTAATATCTTGATAGATGTAGACAGATACGAAAAATGTTAGTAGACAATAAATTTATTTTTATTCTTATCTGAGAGCATATCATATATGATATTGTACTTAATATCACACCACCACAAAAACAGTGGCAACAAGTTGAAAACTACAAGAGAGAGAAAAAGCCGGCACATTATAATTTGGATTTCATAGATATCGCTTTGCATTGTTGTTTGGATTATTTACACATTTGGTGATTCAATTGGAGCCGGTCTATAATGAAGTGGTGTTGAATGGTTTACACGATTGATGGTTGTTTTCTTTTTGAATAATTTGATCTCAAAGTTGTTGGTTCAGTTGTTCATGATGAACGTCGATTTAAATAAATAAATTTTCAAGCAAGATTTACATTACCTTAAAAATAGCTGTAATTTGCTGCAAAATCAAAAAATAAAAGTCGACACACAGTTTTGTTGTACTTAATTTTCAATTTTAATACATAGTCTGTTTTTGTTTTTTCGGTTGCTTAAGGCAAGTTGTATGTTGTAGTTTTATTTCGTCTATTCTTTACATGATTTTTTGGCCTCTTCTTAAAAGCTATGTGTTCATAAGTATAAGTATAAGATTCCGGTGATTTTTATGACATGTTTGTGATAAATCGTAAGAAAATGCGAATAGTAAAAAAATAATGAAAAAAAAAAATATAGAAAATTGAGCAGAATGTTTTTTCATTTAAATAAGTGTTGCTACCGGCTGATTTGATTTTTTTTTTTGTGATTCAATAATTTTTTTGGTTGAAAAAAAATTACTTTTTCATTTGGTTGGTAAAGAAATTTCCGGATAATGTCTGGCAAACAATTGTTCATTCCAAAATTTCGGATTTTGGGAATTTATAAAATTAACATTTCTACAATAGCCAAATCCAAGTGTTAATTTATTTTCATTTTTGCCGGGTAGTGTATCTAATTCAAAAATTTTATTGAAATTTGTTGTGCTTGGCACAACTATATAGCCTTGGTGTGGCTCCAGAGTTTGTACATACGTGTGTATGATTTCAAACTCACTAAAAATTTCCCGGATTATATCTTTGAATTCGGCATTTAATGGTTTTTCTCCCATATGCCAAATATCATGAATGGCAATAGTCACTTCGTAAATTTTGCTAGTTGGTATTTCTATTAATGTAGGAGAATGTGCCAAAAATTCCACCACTGAAGTGATAAAATTGTTGTCAGAAACATCAAATCGTAAATTGCGGATCGTTTTTTCAATGATATTTTCAATTTTCACAGTTATACGGTTAAAATATACTTTTAATTCTTCATCCATATCAATTATTGGAATATTAAGAAGACTAATTATGGCCGGCGATAATTTCGTGATATTTTGTGCGTAAAAATATGATTCTGATGCATTTTGTCGTACATTTTTTCGTTCATAACAATAAAAATTACCGGTATTTTCTTGAACAGAAGACTTTAAATTAATGTTAAGTTTTTGATTGGTTTTGTAATCAAACCATTTTCCATCATTTTCGTCTCTGTATGCAATTTTATGTCGTAGACCGGCCGCAATGCAAAATCTAATTAAATCCGGGTTATTTGCGTTTTTATTTATATCCTTATCAATTACATTTGAGAAATGAAATTTGAGAAACTTTTTTAGATCATCATAGAATGATCGATTTTTATTCAAAAGATCCGAATTTATTTGCATTTGTTCATGGACTTTGGCTATATTGTACTTTAGGCAATGTTGAAAGATGGTCAAATCAATGAAATGATCTGATTCACCTTTACCATTTTTATTGTTTAAAAATCCGGCTATTTGTTTGGAGGTTTCAATTTTTCTCGATTCTTTCGATCGACCGGTTTCTTGGTAAATACAAGAATCATTTTGTGCGCTTAGTGTATACATGACCGGATCTATACATTTAAATGCAATGCCATAGATTAATGAAATTACAACCGGGACTTCAGCATTTATGTCAATTATTTTTCTACCCAAACGTGTGAGAGTAGGTTCCTGATCTGATTCTGTGTAATTCACCGCTCGCAACAAGTGCAGTTGTTTTAATGCCATATAAATTTCGTTGGCATTTGGTGGGTTTATTAAATTGCTTATAAAATTAACCGGCTTCTTGGTAAAGTCCATGACTTTGAGGCAGTAAGATAACAAACTTTGATTTTCCGGGATTTTATGTTCGCACATAGCATTATACCGTTCTTCGGTATATGCACGATAAACTAGACCATCTGATACTCTACCAGCACGGCCAGCTCGCTGATTGGCCGAGCTTTGTGAAATCATGTTTAATTGAACGTTAAATGCATCAATCTTTGGAATATATTTTATGGATTTTTCGTATCCACTGTCTATGACAAACTTTAAATTTGGCAGAGTAATTGACGTCTCTGCGATATTTGTTGATAAATAAATTAGCCGGTTTTTAGAGATCGAAGTAATTTCGTTTACATCTTTTCTTCCATTACAAAGTTTACGATGCAAACGTCGGATTTCTAAAGAATAGTTTTTACTTAGCTTGTGTGCCTTAATATGTTCTTCGCACATATTTATTTCATCCATGCCCGGTAAAAATATGAGAATATCTTCTTGTTCGTTTGTAGAAGACTGAATAAATTGAAACATTTTGTTCACAATTTCATTGTATGGAATTATGGATTTCAATTCAATATTAAATGATTCATCAACATCTTCATCATTATCGTTTTGATGAGATGATGATGGCGATGCATATTGTATTGTCAATTTTTGAGCTTGACCGGGAATATTAATAATATTTGGCGTGTAGCCATATTTTATGAAGTATGAATGAAATTTTTCGGTATTTAGTGTTGCCGACATAACAACTAATTTAATTTCCGGGTAATGTCTTAAAATATTCGTTAAAATTAATATACACGAATCGGAATCGATGTTTCCTTCGTGCGCTTCGTCTATAACTATATGTGAGATGGGAACACGTTTTTGGCTGGCTACTAATGACTTAAGTATCAAAATCAATACTCCAGACGTTAGAAATACTAAATTGGTCCGATCTGTGGTCGCGTTTTCTTTGTGTATATGTGAACCAATAACGAAACCACCAGCATAGTTATTTGAGAGTGTTTGGGCAGCTTTTTGTGCGGAAATTCTTTTTGGCTCACCAATTAATATTAAACCGGCTTTTCTTTGTTGATTCATTTTTTCGAGTAATGCATGTGGAACTAGTATCGTCTTTCCACAGCCGGTACCACCAATTAATATCGTGATTTTATTTTTATCGATAGAATGAAGGATGTTATCAATGGAAAAGTATGCCGGCAAATTTCTTAACATTTTTGAAATTTCTGACAATTTCTCTTGCGTGAAATTATCCGGAAATATTTGATGTTTTGGCCTTGGTGGCGGATATTTTTGTCCGGTTATGTATTGTGGCAATGAAATGGTGAAATTATCAATATCTTCGAAATTATCAACCGGTAGCGTATCATTTTCAATGTTATTTACAATTTTTCCAACTAAATCTATATTGGTAACATATTTATAGTAGGCCGGGAATTTTTCGTTTTTTTTATCTTCAACTGTATCATCAAGCATGTCTACATCGTCATTATTACTACTTAAACTACTACTATCTATATATATGACCGATTCAATTGTGAGAATTTCGTCTTCCCAACATAAATTTAAATGATCGGAATCACTTTTTGATAACATGATTGTGTTATTTTTGCCGGGCAGTATGTCTGATAATCCATAAACTCTGCACTCTTTATTTTCGAATCTAATAACTAGCTCTTTGTTCCAAAACAACACCGGAACGATTGCGAACCCGGAATCAATTTTTAAGCCACTAGGGCACTGAATATTTGTTACTTCTATACGATCCATATTTTATACGATATTTAACCGGAAATTGACTAAAAAAAACTGAATTTACGTTGCTATTATTGCAAAAATCATGACATAAATACATAATGATAAAAAAAGGTTAGAACTACTTACTCAATTTTTAAAGGCACAGTTTTCTGCAAAATTTCCAGTTGGTTGTGTGTTGTTTTGTGAAACTGATAAATAAAGAACAAAAAAAAAATTAAAAATATAGTCGACGAGAGTGAACAAGAAAGAGAGAAAAAAATTAAGTTGCATTTTTACTGTGTGTGAAGAAAAGAAAAAACTACAATAAAAAAAATCGAATGAAATGATCTTTAAAACATGAGGAAGTATTGTAGCACAATTCGAATTGCTAATAGCCAAAGCGAGAGAGTTTCTTTTATAAATTCCTTCATTGAATGTCCAACAGACGATTCACTCGATATTCGGATTCTAGAGCTCAATACCTTTCCAACGACCCCCTAACCGTCAAAATCGATGACACTTTTCGAAAACTTCAGCGTTTTAAAAATTTCATATGAATCTCTATGAAAAATCAAAATGTCTGTCTGTCTGTGCGCGATTTTGCGTACTCGATTCTGATCTCTTTGAAACTTTCTGTGATTAAAGTACACAAAAAACTAAGACTTTTTTGTTCCGGCACTTTTCGATTTGGCCGCCATGTTGGCCGTGGCCAGCCTCCAAAAGTAACTTTTCGACTTTTTTCCCTATGGTCACCGAAGCGCCATGACTTGACACCCCCCAGACATATGCATATCATTGGAAAGGTCTTGAAGTGAGCTATCGAATGGAGTCATTTGCGGTCCAAAAATTTCAATGTGGGGTGGCTAAATTGGCCAAAAACCAAAAATGTACCGTTCGGCCGGACACATAACGTCCATTACTTAGAAAACAAGCTCAAGGATTTTTTAGAAAATTTCACCGATTTTAGGCCCAAGTCTAAGCTATAATATGCCGCATAGCTCATATCCCAGAAAATTCTTGTTTTCAAGATATGGCCTTCGATAGTGCAAAAATGGCCAAAAATGGCCATTTTTTCAAACAATCGCTGTGGCACCTATACTTGACTTACGCAAGGCATATGCATATTCGTTGGAAAGGTCTTAAAGTAAGCTATCGAATAGTGCGATCCAATTGCGACTTAAAAATTTCAAGTTCAGGTGGCCAAATCGGTCAAAAATGGTCACTTTCTCGAAAAAGACTGTATAGGTTCTTTTTGAAAATTCATCAATTTTAGCCCCAAGTCAAAGATAAAAAAAATGTGCATACCACACACCACTGCTAAAACCTCTGTTCCTCATTATGATCCATAATTTATATCATTTTGATCCAAAAATATCCTAAAAATCCATATTTTCATTGTATTTGAAAAATATTCAAATCCATGGGTCTTGAATCTTTAACTTGGAAAATAGCACTTACAAAACTATTGATATCAAATAAAAAACCTCTATCGAGTTAGAGAACGAGTGACGAAACCAAAATTTGAAACACAAAATTTCTGATATCAATTTTGTGACGAAAATAGTTGGTAGATATATTTTCTTTGTACTGTGAATATAAACTTAATATACATTTGTAAATTCGGAACGTTGCTTCATTGCGTCAGTATGAACTCAAAGTAAAAAGGAGAAAATTTCTGCAACGTTTTGAATATACAAATGTATATTAAGTTTATATTCACAGTACAAAGAAAAAATATCTACCAACTATTTTCGTCACAAAATTGATATCAGAAATTTTGTGTTTCAAATGTAGGTTTCGTCACTCGTTCTCTAACTCGATAGAGGTTTTTTATTTGATATGTTAACACAGTAACGAAGAAATGAAAATATTTTCGAGTTGCGTCATGACACCGTCGAACGTAATGGCCGAAAAGCGTTTGAAAGCTGATGTTTTGGAACCGCAAATGCAGAAAATAACCGAATACACTTATTCTTGGTGTATTAACATCGAGCAATAAATTGATTACTTTTTTCCCCTTTTCTAGTCTGACTAATTTTCCATCGCCAAGCAAACAAAAAAAACTTAATAAAACCAGCAAGCAAAATAAAAAGATTACTATAATTTAATTACCTTTGAAAATGGGACTTTTTCATTCGATCTTTTGGGAATAAAATCGAAACGCAACTGTCAACGTACGAGCCATTACGTATGTGACTATTGCCATCGCAAAGTCATACAATCACTTTTTTGGCGTCACATTATAATGTTACTGTTTTAATGCTTAATCCTTTTCGATTATATTCGAATAGAGACGGTTTTTTATGAAGAAGAAGAAGAGAGCAAGAAATCTCAAAAGAAATCAATAGATACGCAAACATCGATGGGAAAATCGAGAATGAATGCAACGATTTACATGTGAGTCTCAAGAGAAATAAGCTGAAAACAGTTGGAAAAAAATTGCAAGTCGAAATTAGACTGAAATAAATGTAATGACAACCAGAGAGATATTCTCAACGACTTCTTCGTCAACTTTATACGATGCTCGAGTAAAGATTTTTCTTGCTTATATCGAGAGTGTTGATGTGAACGATGTGCAAATGTACATCAATTGTAGCATCTCTTTATTTGTTGAAAAAAAAAATACTATGAATTTAAAGAGCTAAAAAAGGGGCGATCATTTCTATTGAAATGAAATCTAACGGTTATATCACTTTTGTGAGCTGCAGTTATTCATTCAATCGGTTTCATTCCAACGACAAACTTGCTGAGAATCGATATGTTGACCTGAATAACCCACCGAGAATTATGGTTGGTGGCCAACTGAAAATATTCCATTGTAAACTTTGTAAAGCGCAAAATATTATGGAATACGATTTAGAAAAATATCGATTGAATAAACATAAGAAAGTTCAGATCTATGGTAACATTTTCGTTTTGATTAAAACAAAACGTCATTGCAAAATATGCAATACCATGATAGATGAAGGCTAATTTGGAAGTCACATGAAGAAAAACCATCAATGGCGCAAAGAAATATCCAATGTGAAGATGTCCATGTGTGGAATTTGCGATGTAATGACGCTCTAACGAAATATGAAAAAACATCACTAGAGACAACATCGTACCTATATACCATTCAAAATGAACTACATGAAATACAACACGTACCGGCAAAAATTCTCATGTCAGATATGCGGGCGACAAATTACCGAAGAACATCTGAAATAACTGGAAATAACATAAACTGATGCAATGCCTTTCATTCAAAACAATGAACATGATGGCTTTGGATGATGTTTTTTTTTTTTAATTTCAAGTTAGTATAAACGAGATACTTTGAATTAAACACACCTGGCGTTATGTTTTTTTGTTTTGTTCAAATTGAAAATGAATAAAGATTAAAGAAACACTCAAAGAAAATTGGTCTTTTTCTTTTAATAAAACTTGAATAATGTCATTAAAATAAGCGATTGAACAATAATTGCTCTATTTTGATTGGGCATGCGGCTTGCGATCAATACAAATAACTTTTGTTCTACGACTTTGAGTCGTATGATGAGGGGATTGATTCTAAAACTACAGTTTAATTAATTTTAAAAAATGTTTAAATGAATAAACACTTGGTGTTGATGGGAATTTTTTTAGGGGGTGATAAAACATTTTGAACCATAAGAGGTCCTCCAAATAGAGAAAATGAAGTTATCTACTCTTTCAACGTGTATATCATTTTTGCTGTTTTATTCAGGTACGACCTCAAAAAAAGAAAGCAAAAAATCATTTTTAAATTTAAAGAGAAAAAAATTTTTTGTCTCTTTCAAATTAAGTTTAATCAATGGTATGCAGGACAATGGCGAAGAAGAAATTACATCCTCCAACTTGCTGGATCAATTTAGTAAAAAAGCGGCAGAAAAAGGATTCAGGGATCAAAGTTGCAATTCATAATCAAGATTTCGAAAACAGTTGGCAAGTTAAAAAAGAAACTCGAGACGCCACCAAAAGAATTCATTGATAGCAAAAAATTGAAAAGAAAATTGGCAAGTGTGCCGAACAACGTGACACTCACAATCAACTTTTACTAAAGTAAACGGTCGTGAATTTCTCACCCGAGTGCTTGGATTTTATAAATAATGCTCAGGCTGCAGATATTCAGAGTGTTAGTGCCGTAATTTGCAAAGAAATAGAATTTATACCGCCGTACGATAAATTTTTCGATAAATGGTATAATGCCTGGGATATGGATCCAATTAGCGAAAACCATTTGAGTCAAGTCTATAAAGAATTCCCGGTCATGGCCACACAATGTAGAATTTATACCACAAACGGTTGGCGGAAGTCGAGACAGCAGAAACAACGGTTAAATTTTCTCACGAAATTAGTAAACACCGACTTTGACAGACTTTTGAAACTTAATCCGGACGGAAAGAGCGATGCTGTACAGGCCAGTGAAATTTTTGTGAGATTACATCCGCTTTTGGAAAGATTATTTCAAAATTTGGGTCACGTTTTTAATCACCTTAAAGAAGTTAGGGATGTTCTTAGAGCATACAACGCAGATCGTGTTATTGGATCGAATTTTTTGATGGAATGAGAGAGACGTTAGCATCAAAACGAAAAAAAATTAATCAAAAAAGAATAATGTGGATCCGTTATCAACAGTAACTTTAATTCTTTTTGATTGTGTGATGGTTCTAATAAAAGAATGCAGACAAAGAGAATTTTTGAAAGTTCATTTTATCTCTTCTTTTCTTTTCCTTCGTTTAATTTTGTACAATTTTTCAGACTTTCTAAAAGTAAGTTTGTGAAATGGATCGAAGAGGTAATTAAAGATCCTTTCGGAAGCAAAGGATTTTAGCAAAACAGTTTAACACTCGTGACATAGCAGCCTTGCGCTTTATATTAACCACTGAATTTACTTCCACGCCCTTTTGGTTGCCCTTTTTTATATGAATATTTATAAAATATAGTACTTACATCTCGAATTTCCTTGATTTTTACCGCCACCCTTTCCAATAACAC
>NW_022198196.1:0-12494 GCF_009176525.2 Contarinia nasturtii | reverse complement strand
CGTAAATCAATTTCGCTGTCCGCCTATAGAGAGAAGATGAAAAAAAATGTTACATTAAATGATTAATTCGAAAATCAATTGGTTTACAATATAAACATTACAAAGTTAAACATTCGATTGACATTTTCGTCAATTTTTGCTGCTTGTTGACTTTTCAGCAAGCCATTATGTTCGCGCTTCGTATAATATTTATTCTCTTTTCAGTCACTATATGTTTGAATAAAATAAATATACACCGGCCGCTTGCAAGTTCTTTGTACGTTCGCAAAATTGTTGATATTCACTAAATGTCGTGTTTTTTTTTTGTTCAAGTTCTTTCTCTTTCTCGCACGCTCATTCGAAATCGAGAGTCTCGATCTATTCAATAGATGTGATTGGAATTCAACGAAATTTCTTTGGCACCGTACACGTCGTGTCGTAATTCCACAAGATATGCCTACACACAAAATAAACATAACCTCAATTTGCAAATATCTGACATAAATGACACTATATACCAGTTTATACTCATTTTGAATGTATTTCGGATAAACTGGACTAATACAATTGTAATATGTTTGGTGTGTCAAGTTTATATGAAGTCGCGTATTTTGATTTGACATAAAGGCTTACAATACATTTGTATTGCTACAGTTTATCCGGTTTTCCAATATATATTGATTGGATTCATGTATGTTTCTCTCTCTCTCACTTCAATTTGATATGAGACACCAAAATCGAGAAAATAGAAAATAAAAGAGTGAACGGAACAGGTGGCACTTACCCAGTAACTGTAGTGTTCCAAAAAATTGTTCTCCAAGATCGATGTGAAATGTGTCGGCCTTTTAATCACGATAAATTACGCCGGCTAAATTAATTTCTCTGGCCGCAAATGGTTTGGATGTCAACTTCATTCTTTGATCGATGCACTGCTTTATCTCTAATGAGCTAATCAACGGAAGTCATACGGTATTAGTTGGTATTAGTAGATTTATATATATTTTTAATTTCAAATGAAAATGCACCTGGGATCTGGGACCTGAATTTTGTTTGAATTGACTAATTGTTCCGGTAAATAGCTCCTTTATGCTCCTTTTTAGGTTAAGTAATGAATGACAATGTTTTGTGATAAATTCACTAAATGATGTGTCATCGAGACGAATGAGCGCATGAGACGAAGGGAGAGAGAGAGAGAAAGAAAAAAAAGAAAGTGTGTATTGTTCCCGGAATTGTTTGCTTAAGAAAAAATATATCATATATGATATTTATGAATTATTCAATAAAGAAATAAAAAAAATTAATTCCGGAATATTTTATTTATTATTTTTCTTTTCTTTTTTGATATTGTATATAAACTACAACAACGCCATCTAGTGTATGAATTTCATGGTAATTATTATTTACACTAGAAGTACATGGCGCTGATCCCCCATTTTATATTTGTTTGCCAATGTCGCGAGCATGATGTGCACAAAGTACGACGTCATGAAGGAGTTGCATCTAGGTTGGTCACATACACAAAAGAGCACATACCATCAACAAAACGTCCAGTATATTCACGTGATACCCATGCAAATGCCAAACATTTCATTGCATCGCAAGAAACCAGTAGAAATAATGTTGAATATGATGCATTGGAGATGGATGGTGGTACACTTGAAGTTGATGTCGTAGATGATGACATGTTAACGATGTATGAAGAAAATCACCATAACACGGGTAATTTGCAAGCATTGATTATCAACGATAACCCATTCAATGCGTTCCATCTGTCTTCACTTGAATCAGCAAACGCAAACCAAGTTCAACTCAACTCTAACAACAGCCATGACCTACACGCACAAGCCCTTGACTACTTACAACCAATTACTCGCAACGATTCCAACAAATTCGATCTAAATACATTCATGGCAAATCATCCACAAATATGCGTGAAAAAAACATATGAAAAGAAGACACGAGATCACCTCGCACCATTACAAAATTTCGCACCTACAATCCTGCAGACAGAAATCGATCGATATGGTCGAAATCGCTGATGAGTACAACAGCAAAACGAAGAATGAAAATGGTGTTCGAAAATAAGCGCTGAAAAGTAAATACTCTTTATAAAAAAAATTAATTTTATTAAATTTTAGCGATTAATTAATTTGACTCTTTATATATTGTTCATCATACTTATTATATTTCACACTATTTTCTTGCCTTAGATAATTGTTCCATAAAAATAATATGAAAACGACACTCCAAAATAAAGTTCAAAAATATAAATATTATTTTTACGAAAAAAACGTATACGTAAAACCCATAAAATTGAAGAAAGAAGTTTTGTTTAACGTTCTATAGTAATTCAAGTTAAATTAATAAGAAACAAGAAATATCTATATTCAATGTATATTTATGATTTAAAAATTGAATAAAATTCAAACAAATAAAGTCATCAATTTTATTTTTATTTTTTGATGGTATGATGGTATGTGATAAATATAATTTTTTATGCAAAAAATACAGAATGGACACTATTTGATTTAGTGGTTGTCAATCGTTTTTATCTTTTTCTAGACAATGCCACTTATATTCTCTTATTTAGACTCTACAGTCTAAAGTATGTTATGTCGATACATTTGTGCCATGTTAAACCATTTTACATCTCGAGAATTTTCGCTGTAAAAAAAAATAAATTTTATTCAAATTATCTCTATATTTTTTATAAACATTTTTAAATATGAATCGTTGCGGCGAAAAAATAACAAAATTATTTTTACGACCAACAAATGAATCGGTTATAATATTCGTGAGCTCAAGAAAATTGTTTAAGTAAAAGAGCAACATTTTCATATAAAAAATGTATGGTCAAGTTGCAGTTCTATTTTGACAAATTTCTTGAAGTCACGAATATAAGCAATTCTAATTATAAAAAAATAGCAATTCTTTCAACGATTCATATATATAACCTGAAGGAATTTTTCTGAAAATGGAATTTATAATTAAAAAAAACTCAAAAGTTTACCTAGCATTGCCGTGCATGCGCTTATCCATTGAACTTGCTTGTTGCCCAGCTATATGTGGGAAATGATAATCTATTTTTTCATAACCTCTCGGATTATACTGTAAATTATAGTTCAAAAACTGTTCTGGAACATAATTTGAGCTCTGATGGTCATTTGAAACTGCAGGAAAGAACACGCTTGCATGTGCCGTTGAAGATTTTGTAGAACCATTTGATTTGTCTATCACATTATGATTACTTAAAAACGAGAGAAAAAGTAACTTATGTAGCAATTATTCTCGTCGCAGTTTACTGATAATAAATTTCTTTTCAAATATATGTCACCATGGTGTTTTTACCTGTCCAGAATAATTGTTGAATTTACAGTTTGACGATCAGTTGACGAATGAGTCGTAGAATTGCTATTCGATAGGTTTCGATGTGTGCCGATCTGTTGACCATTTGTCACTGCAGGAACGAATACATTTGACCCACACGGTAATGTTTTTTCACTATTGTTTGCCGTTGTAGGCCTCAACTCACATAGATATTCAGTTGATTCCATTGGAGGGTTGGCCACAGTATCATATATTTTTTGGTTTTCATTTGGAGGTGAAACTATTGTTTTCCTATACGTATAGGCGTATTTCAAAACCTTCGATACCATAACTTTTTCCATTATCTGGAGATTGAAGCGTGAATCTTTTGTTAAAACAAGATCATGCAGAAGTTTATTGATATGCACAAGATCTTGAAATGACTTTTTTTTCTCAGAACCTTTTCTGGTTTTTCCCGTCCATGTGTAATATGAAAGTAATTCTTTACTCATAATTGCATAAATGAATTTCTTCAAAATCTTGTCGGTACTACTACTTTGAAAAATATTCTCGGGATCTGGAATCGTACTGAACGCATCTACCTGTGATTCATTAATTAGATTCAATAATAATGAAAAATATGAATATAGCTTTGAAAACAAAATAACATGTTCTTCTGCATAATGACAGTGTTTAAAAGAATTTTAACTCACCACAGATTTCTGAAATTTTGAATCCGCCAATCTTTGTTCAAATAATTCAAATTTCGAATCCTCTTCAAATGGCAAACCAATTGTTTTGAGAAAAATTTGATTCTGTTCATGCATGGGTTGGAACATATTTCCTGATCTGTTTGACTTCATATGTTCGACAGATATCTTAAGTAAATTTCCTTCAAGAGCTCTTATCCTTGCTAGAATATGTTTGGATATATTCAATAACTCTTGAAATGCCTTATCATAATTGCTACTTGTTGGCAGTACATCAGTTTTTGTACAAGAGTCAACAATAACAATATCATCGGGTTTTTGACTAGCATTTGTAACGGTAATGTTATTTTCGATTGGTGATTCTGTTGCCTTTAATACAATACTACAGTCGCTATTTATTGGTTCATCAGATTTTGAACAAACGTCAATAATCACATTTTCATCATTTATTCTTGCAGCGTTAGTCTCAACGTTATTACATTCTATAGATGCCAATATTGGCTTTGATGCATTCACTGACCTATCGATATCATTAAACAAATCGTCAAAGTTGGCCGATACAGCGGTACTAGTGGACTGCATTACAAGATTTTTGGGTAGAGGTTTTAGTCGTTTAACTTTTGCTATCACTTTTGGAGAATCTGGAACGTAATTCGCATCTTCCATCGAATTATCGGAATAAATATTTTCTCTTTCCTCTGGATCTGACAGTTCCCCACATTCACCAAAAAAGGAAGGTCGCTTTCGCTTTCGGGAATGATTCTCATCCAAATTTGTTTCTGCAGGAACTTCTTGACTCTTTACCGAACTCATGTTTCTATGTGAAATAAATTGGTTTTTATATACACTACTATAGTAATTATAGCTTTCGATACAAATCATTAAATAGTCAAGTCACTCAAAATATTGAGGTTATGTTAAAAATACGTATTCATGAATACTGCAGTATTGAACAACAAGACAAAAATTCAAACCAGAAATAATATAAAATTATACAAACCTCGAAAATTTTAATTTTTTTGTATATTCCTTTTTATACTGACTAATTAAAATTATAATTTATACTTGTACAATGTACATACATTCAACACTTTTACACAATTGGTAGCAACTTATAAATTTTGATCTTTTGCACCTGATCCTGAACAAATGTCAATGCTGGAGTATTGCCGCAGTTGAGTACGTTCCCAAAGAACAAAAGAACATATTTATGGTGCATTCAATCACAATAACAGTTCGAGTGTTTAAAAACATGTTTTAATATTATTCATTGGGATGACGTTTGTTTTTAAAATATGTAACACTTCTGCAGAATACTGTCTATTCTACTGTCGAATAACGTCTAAAAAAAATTCCTGTGGTCAATTTATAATAAAGGTATTTTATAATTTATTTTTTGCACATTTAAAATAACAAAAATGGCAAAAATTGATAAAAGGTTAAATGAATCAAAGAAAAAGACAACCATAAAAAGAAAAGGCAGCAATTTCAAAATAAAAGATTGTGTTGTGAATTTGAAACGTTTAAACGACGCTGTGCTGCATGAAGCTGCTAACTCAAAGAAAGAGTTCAATTTGAATATAAAAATTTGTGACGAAAAATTCACTATCGAAAAAAAAAGTATTAATTTGAATGCTTTGAAAACGATTAACATCGGACTAAAAGTGGAATTGAACAAAATTCTTCTTGAAAGTATATCGCAGCCAGTCATATCAAAGCCCAAAACACTCAATCAACTAATTGATGTAGCTTGGCGTGAATGCAAATCATCGAACCAGAAAATTGAACTGAACATTGGTCAAGTCGTATTGGGAAAAATGAAAGGGTATAGTCCATGGCCAGCAATTATTCGAAATTTCACAAAAAACAAGAAACGCGTTCAACTGTACTTCTTCGGAACGGATAATAATGGTGTAGCTGATATTAATGAAACCATCGCATTCGAATCGAGTCATGATGTTGTTAAGTTGTTGTTGTTGCGACCAATATCATCGTTTTTTAAGGGAGTTCGAGAAGCTGAATCAGTCATGGGAATCGAAGATAATCAATCGATAACAAATCAACCATATTCTTTGGAGCAATAAAGGTTTATTTTGATTTTAAAATAACTTTCACAAAATATTTCAATGAATTGATTAACCGTATTTTTAATATTTCAATTTGCAGATGTTTTGCACTTCATGGATTGGTCGAAGGCATGAGTATGCCAAGTAGTGTCATAGATTAGATAGAACCTGCAGGATTACATAGAACAGAAAAGAAGGAAGGAAGAGAAAAACGATTGACGACTGCTGAATCATTTATAATTTAATTTATTTATAAAAAAAAATTCCCAAATACAAGAGCCTTTCACATAATGTGAAAATTGTTTTACTAATTTTAAATTAACATGACAAACTTTCCAAAGTATGTAAAAGCGGCATAAATACGAAGTTACCTTGGTCAAACAAACAAATTAATTTCGCCTTAACGTCATTTACATTATACAGTTGCGTTTCGTCACTTGTTTCGCCGTTTGACTTATAAATAAACATTTTTGAAGAGGTTAGAGGTGTTGTGAAAAATGGCTCTATGCTTTTAACCTGAACTCCACATATTTTGAACGTTGCTCCAAAATTAACTATATCTTTCATTTTTATGATATCATTATTTCGGGATAAAAACCATTGATCACCGTGCCTTTTATTAGATAGCATTACATCCGGATTAATTGTAATATTACAATACGCTTTTCCAGAAAACGAACCACTAGTAAAGTGAGGTATGAAACTAGAAGTATCATTACGAAGAAGTTCTGCGGGATTATTTGCACATTCTTGTTGTATTACTGACGCTTCTATTATCCTGCGTGTGATTTGCTCCAAAGGTAGGTTACAATGTTTCAAACGAAGGCCCATCATGCGTAGACAGTTTTCGTACTTGTATGTACTCATTTGAATCAAATTGGAAATATTCAACCGGGTCATATCTTCAGTGATATGTATAAGATTATGTAAATTACTACCAATTTTGTCTCTTCCGTAAATATTTATATGGTCCATAACATATGTATTAAACATTTTGTTGGCTGCAGGAATATATCTTTTGTATGTTTCGCATGAACATATGATTACAGCAGAGCAGAGTGTAAGAAAATGTTGATACTCTTCGATACTTAAGGCTTCCTTAAAAGCAACCATTCCGACATAGAGTAAAACTGTTCGAAATTCAACGCCTTTCCAATACTTCAATGAATCAAGTTTTCGTATTGCTCTATGAATATCATTCGGCATCTGCTTGTTGAATTTTTCAAGAAGTTTTGAAACGTCATTTGTTTTCTGTTTACTCCATTTGCAACGATAACCTTTCGCACCATATACCCAACAAACTAATAATTTTTTCATTACTCCTAATTCTAGTAGATGTAGAGGATCGGATGTTGGAAATTGCGACACCATGTCGATATTTAATTTCTCCATTAAAGACTTATCTTTGTGGTGTTGTGGTTGAATGCGGTTTCTAAACATTTCATCGGTACGTCGTATACCGTCACATTTTGGGAAGCTCATTCGATGTGATTGTAGGTAATATTCGCCTCCTGCCATACATTTTTGACAGCCATACTCGTGGTTAAAATTGACAACACCTATTACAAAGAAGCAACGAAAATATTTTAAAATGATTTTGCAGGATGGATACTAAAAGACATTATATTTTTTGACGTGATTCTATGGCTCAACCTTTTATGAACGATCTGGCTGGTGTATCACATATGCATAAACCGAAATGACATTTGATATGGTTTCCATTGATCATCGTTCCATTTTCAAGTAAATCTTCTAGTTCGGATATGAGTGGTCTTATATATTCGTTCAATGGTGGCTTTCCTTCTCCGCACCAAATTCCAACGATCATAGGCAATACTTTCGGAAATTCTGTAATATACCGAATCAAATGTTTTTACTATAGAATGACCAAGTCTTACTCATTGTGTTGTTCTATACCTCGAATTGATGCCAAAATTGGCCAAAATTGGACCTTTGATGATTTGAAGAGTGGCATGCCATCAAAATTGAAATCTATACGTAATGTAAGTTCACAATTAAGATTTGAGAATATACTTTGCAGACTTTTACGAATTCCGTGGTACCACATCTTTCCTGCACTCAGTGCATAAATCTTAACTATATTAGGTGTTTGCATCAATGTTCTACTATCTTGTGGTAGAAAAGTAAATCCTGCAAGAATTAAAATCGATAGTAGGTCATTGATTGCTGCTTGCGTAATCCGATGTTGCAATGCCCAAAATCTTAATCTTTTTGTTAAATCAAACGGAGTGCTAAGACTTGTTTCACTGTTATTATTTGCACTTTCATATTGAGTTTCTGATAATGCACTCAATGATCTCACTCCATTTTCGTACATAGTTTCAGCTTTTTTGTTCATTCTATATTTACGTACACGGTTTCTTATTTTGTTGGCTTTTCTGGAGTTATTTTTAATTCTAGTCATAGTTAGGAAAATTATTTATAACCTATTTCTTCACAAAAGAAAACAATTATCAACGTAAGCCGTGGTGCACTACACTGTTAGCAGATATATTAGTTTTCAAGAATTGCTCATGTGACATTTGTGATTGACAGATTAGATTAGGTTAGAGGTTTTGCAAAGAAAAAGTAAAAAAGTAGGTTATTTGATATTTATCAGTTCTGCAGCGCAATTTTTTTGCTTTATGTCAGAAAACTATATTGAATCATGCAGCTAGACATACACTAAAAAAAAATTTATCGTTCATCACTACAGCCACTCCATTTGCGAACTATTATTCGTGGATAGAAAACACATCAACTATTAAAGCGAGCTGCATGTTTTATTTTCAGGAATATGTTTTGTTATTACTCAAATATTCTTCGGTTAAAATTTCTACATACAATTCCGCATTGTTTACAAAATCTGCAGGAATACATTATGTAAAGAAAACTATCAACTTTATGTCTGACATTTTAAACATCGATTCTTTACCATAAAATAATACTAAATTATAAAAATCTGGACTAAAATACATATTTATTGTTTTCTGCGTAAACAAAATTATATGTTTATATAAATCTATATGTTTACCCTCTTCAGGGATACAGTTTGGGTATATAACGGGTGTATATTTTAGGCATAAAACATACACCCGTTATATACCCAAACCGTATCCCTAAAGGGGGTAAAAATGGATTTACGACAGATGTTATCAACCCATAAAACGTGTGAAATCGTTACATTGGTCAACTTTAAAAACGGGTGAAATCGTTACAAGAATGTTCCTTGGGATGAAATTTATGTTCGATTTCAAATCTGTTTAATTTTAATTTAATGTTTATATATCCCACAGATGTAATTGGAGTTTGAGTAACACCCTTTACTTCGATTATTTCTGACGTATTTATTTGTATATACTTATTTATATAATTTATTTTTACTATAGAAATATCTGCTTGACTATCCGCTAAAAAATATATTTTGTCATTTGAAATATTTGTTGTAAATTCAACATAATCTGCAAAATTTAGATTCATTGTAAATATTTGTTTTGTTGATATGTTTTGTGAATTATTGTTCGTTTTTATTATATTTCGTTGTCCGCCTGTAATATTTGAACATTTTGTGATTGAGCTACCCCCGACGGCGGGGATTGGTCGTTTTCCGTGTAATATATGCGGTTTGAGCGATTATTGTTATTGTTGCCTCCACGCCATGTGTTTTGTTTGTTGTTTCGACCACGCCAATTGCCATTATATCTGTTGTTTCCGCGATAACTGCGATTTTGCTGATAACGTTGATTTCCGTTATTGTTATAATTTTTGCGAAAACCGCGACTTCTGTTGTTGTCCTGATAGTAGCCTCTATTTGTTTGTGGCGTGTAATTCCTGTTTGTTTTGTAATACATTACATTTTGTTCATTGTTTTCGGTGCGTGTTTCGATGACGAATTGAGCTACTACTTCTTTTGCATCTTCAAACTTTTTAGCAGTTAATATTGATTTTGTGATAGATGAAGATGTGTTGGCTCTACATAAATCAATAGTTTTGTCTATTGTCATTTCGTTTGCCTTTTCGGACGGGATTCCCTCTAGTATGAGTGATCTCTTTAATTGTTCTGCCAGTGCTTCTGCACGTTTGGCGTATTCTGTCATATTAGTTCTGTCTGCTTTAATTGCCATCATTCGTCCTGAAATTACCTTGCTGTTATCGGGTTTTATTTTCTGTTTCAAAGTATCTTTTATTATTTGTATAGTCGGTTCTGGTGGCATTGATTCAATTGCAATTCCCTTCAATTTTGTTAAGATGAAATCTCTCAATGTGTTTTCGTATTGTTGGTTTACGTCCAGTCCTTGTAATAATTCAATCGATTTTATGAACGGTGTAAGCCCCAATGAATCTCCTTCGTATACATTGCTTATTGTGCGTGCACATAAATTATAATATTCGATTTTTGTTAAAGCCATTTCTTTTGAATTTGCCGCTTTTTCATCAAAATATATTATTTCTTTTGTAAAATTTTCTGGGACTATTATGTCTGTTCTTTCCAATATTTTTAGGCTTTTTTTCAATCTTTTTCTTAAATTTATTATATCCGTATGCAAATTGATTTTATCGTTTTCGCTAATCTCTTCGTCTACCTCTTTATCTATATATCGAATTATATTATTATATGCGTTTAAAATAATTTTTGTTCTTTCTGTTCTTTTCAATTTATTTTGTGATGCATTTTTTCTGTTTATTAACTTTTCGATTACTTTAAATTCGAATAAGAGTTTATAATATGCGTCAGTGTTAAACATTTCATGTTTAAAATTCCTTAGCTAATAATTTTTACTTTTTCATTTTACGGCTTTGTTTATTAATTGATTTTTATTTTACGATCTTGCTTATTATCATATTTATTTAAATATGCATGAAATTAAAATATATGAATTCTTGTTTTCGCTTATCTGTTGTTTGCTTGTTGATCCATTCGTTGTAGCTCTCTTCGTTGTGTTGTACTACTCAGTTTTACGATGTTTTTGTTGTTGATCATTTGTGTTGTCCATTGTTGCGGTGCGTTTGATATGTCCTCCTTTGTGTGTTGTCCGCTGTTTCGCTGCGTTTATTGTTAGTTGATTGATTTTGTTGCGCTCGTTTTATGTTTTTCTAATTTATTTTTACGACTTCAGATTTTATTACTTTTTATTTTATGGCTTTTAAATATTCATATTTTATTATGTGTTTTGTCAGTTTTGTGATTTAAATATTTTTCTCTCTGTTTTTTATTTTTGCATTTTTGTAATCTTGTGTGTAGCTCACAATTTGTTTTATATAGTGCTTTTATTAATTCCTCGTTCACTGCTATTCTAATATTATGATTTGTGAATAGTTTTGTTTTAAGTATTTTTTCTGTTGCGATATTTCGTACATGAATTAAAAGACCTTCATTGTTTTTTATGTGCTCTTCGTACTCTCTGATCATTAATATCACTTGTGATTTTATGTTTTCTTTTATGTTGCGTTCTACTTGTCTTTGCCTTATTTTATGTGTCCACAATTTTCTTTCTTCGTCGTTCATTTTGTTAATCTTGATCGTGATATATTATATTGTGTTTTGACATTTCTCTTTGATAGTGGTCCATTTTTCCTTCTAAATATGAAATTAGTAAGCTAATACGTTGTCTTTGTTCTTGGTTTCTATTATTTCTTAAATATTTTATCATTTCATGTGTTTCTGCGAAGTTTATAAAGCAATGGTAGTAATCTAATTCATTTATATCGTTTTTGTTTAATGCTTCTCGCACTTTTGCGTGCAACACTGCAAGACTGTTTGTATTTAAACTCATTTTAGCTCATTTCTCTTTGTATTTCTTTTAATTTTGCCATATTTATGTCTATACTTTCGATCATTTTTTCTTGCACATTGTATTTGTTTTTTAATAAAGTTTTTATTTGTATTTTTGCGATTTCTTCAAAGTCTGTATGTATATTATTTAATTCCGTTTTTTCGATGATATTGTCCACTAATATTGTTAAAGTATCGTTATATATTTCATTTAGTTCTTGTTGTGTTAATATTATTTTCTCACTCATTTTTGTGCTTTTTCTCACTTTTTGTCATATATTGTCTAATGCGTTATCACTTTGATGTCGACGAATTATACTGTCGTTGTGCATTTCATAACCTTTTTTACACGCTTTGAATACTTTGTATGTTATTATAATTAATAATTGAATTGTAATTATTATTAATAATGTTTCAATGTACATTAAATTGTCATTTTTATTATTTTGATTTTGTTCACTCACTGGTGTTGATTTTATTGTCGTTGTGTCGAATATACCAAATAATGACTTGTTTTGTGCCATTTTATCATTTAATCTCATTTTTATTAATTTTTAACTTTGAATCATTTTAACAATTTTTAAACTTGACTTAGTGTTTGCCGGACTTGCCATGTGAAGTAAAACACGACTGTTATGAGTAACGACTCAGAGAAGAGTG
>NW_022198195.1:0-1031 GCF_009176525.2 Contarinia nasturtii | reverse complement strand
CTAGTTTTTTATCTCGGTTGGCTTCCAGTCCTCATCCCAATCATCCGATTCGCGTGGCGGATTCCTTGTGTTCGACTGGGTATGATGGATCTGCTTGCCTCCTTTCGGCTTCTGAGTGAGTTTTGGATCCCGGACTTGTTTTGGTTTGGCCCCCTTGTTGGCCCAATCATTTTCTCTTTTATAGCACAGCATTACATGATGGGACCCACCACAATATGCGCAATCCTCAGCGTTGCATTCTCCAATCTGGTGTTTCAGTAAGCATTTGAAACACGATTTCAATGCTCTCAGGATCTCCGTCCTCGCCTTTGCGCATTCCCCTTTGAACTTATTACATTGCCATATGTTGTGGTTACCCCCGCACAAGGGGCATTCCCGCTTGTTCGGTGGTTTTTCTTCTTTATGCTCGGTTACTTGAAAAATTTTCCGAGGTTCTTGGCGTCTGCAGCCTCCACCGCCTCCATAGCGGAGCATTTGGCTCAGCTTTTCACTCTGGTTTGGCTGAATCTCGATTGCTCGGGTCTCGATGAACTCTAAGAGTTCGTTGATGGGGATGTGCTGGCGACGTCCAACCTTTTGTTTCCAATCGCTCCGAGTTTCCTCGTCCAATTTTGACATGACGACGAATTCGACGATGCTATCCCAATTTTCCACTGGAACGCCCAACCCCGGCAATGCGCGGAGAAGTTGGTTTGTTCCATCGACAATTGTTCGTAGTAATTTGAACGTCGGTCGATGGGTGATAGCCGGTATTTGGAAGAATTTCCGTATGTATTCATGAGTGATTTCATCCTTGCGATCATATCGCTTCAACAAATCTCCCCAGGCTACATTGTAGTTTGTACTGGAGAACTGGTACCCTCTGATTGTGTCGTACGCTGCGCCACGTAGGTGAGTGCGAAGCATGTTGAATTTTATCAAATTGTCAACAACGTTTGGGGGGGTTCTTCCCTTTTTTTTTGAACATCTCTCATTGGGTAAAACCGATCGGCAACAATATTGAGAAAAATGTCAGAAAATATGCGCGAGCG
>NW_022198194.1:1830-5875 GCF_009176525.2 Contarinia nasturtii | reverse complement strand
TTTTTTTTTGACCAATTATTAAATTTTTGCAAATCTGATTGTTGCGAATACATAAATAATGGTGGTACGATCAATTTTATAACGCAATTGCATTTCGACGTCAAAAATCTGCTTTTTTCTTCGATAACTATATTTTTCTTTCTCAATTTTGTTCAGCTTTTAAGATGAGAAAGCTTTTGTTACTAAATACCAGTGATTCCTTCAGAATATATATATTAATTTTCTTTGGGGCTTCAATTTCCATTCCAAATAATTGCATGCCATCAATGTAACAGAGATTTTTGCAATTACTTATGTGAGAAATGTGAGGTTTTGCAGTAATGCAGTAAATTGTACATACAATACATATTCATAATAATTTTGATGGCTAAACTTTGTAACCAAGTGAAAGCCACAAAACATGGTCTCATCAACAATATTCATTAAGCAAACAAACTAAATGGTAGTAATGTACCACACAGAGAATGCAAGAAATGACGGGGCTTGAAATGGCTTTAATGACAGTGTCTGCTTGAAAGGAGCACTTACGAAGGGATTAAATTGAAAGTGTAACGCAATTGATAGAGATGGCTCGGATGAAATCGGATGTAATGGCCGGAAATGATACGGAATATGATAAGTCAGATGTAGCATAGAAGTAGAAAAACGCTTACGATTTTTCTTAATCAACTTTTGCACAAGAAAGCTGCGTTTCGTTCAATTTAATGAACTTGAAAAAGCCACACCATTACCATAAATATATGCGTAGATTTGCAAAGCGTGAAATAAATTCGTCTCATTACAGTTGCCATTCAAACGAATTCGTGTTTAACTAAAACACATGACATTCACAGTTTCATTCGCTTTCGTCAAATTGTTCTGTTTCTTTTTTAATCTACATTTTTCACAAAATTATCATTTTTTGCAGTTGAACGTGAAACCACCTTCTTGTGAAAATGTAGCATTTCATCATGTGAAAACCACTTCATGCAATTCATTTTAATTAGAAACATAATGAGATTATGTTACTTTAACTTTTTGAATAACTGATAATAAAATATTTTCCATTTTTTCATCTTATTATTTGTCATTAGAGCAACTTCCGCATTTACTGAAAGAGCAACTATTCGGTTACTGTATATTTGTTTTTCTCAAAATGAAATCTCTAGAAAATTAACAAAGTGTGCTTTTACAATTTTCAATCATATTGAACAAGAAGAAGAGGCAATGCTGAAGAGACACAAATACAAGCAAAAAGACTGAAAACTGAATTGACAAACCAAAAACTAGCTGAGAATTATTCAGATAGAGGAACATTTTATATCGTTATCTCTTTCGAGATACAATCATCCAAGAGCATCCGTTATCCACATTAAAATGTGATAGAGAGATACTATTTAATAATAAATAAAACCAGTTTGTCCAATTGTCCATAATATATAGAAATAGCACTAAATAGTGTGCCTATCGACGCTATATCGACACACTACCCTTGTGGAAAATTATTGACTGACTAGTCAGTTAACTAATTTGGGACGTTTTTGGCTAAAGCCAACTAAGATTGAAGTTAATTTAAGTTGATTTGGCTGATTTTGTATGAAAAATAATCCTTTTTCAACACGCATGTGAAATTTGTGTCACGAACGGTCACGAATGAAAATATAATAAATTGATTAAATAATAGAATACAATTAAATGAGCGTGCGATATGACATCGAGTAAACTCTGGGAAATGTAGGTTCTGATTTTTTTCAACATTCAGTGTAAATACAAACCCATGCTGCTGTCACCGCTGGATGTCAGTTGATGATTGGTGCGCTATTTACAAATGCACAATAGTTGGTTGAACAAAATAACATTATATCAGCATATAAAAGTTCCAGACATTGACTCAGGGGTCGCATAGATAGCTCGATCTGTGAAGAACTAAAAATTAAGCTTCGAATATTTTCCATTGATTTTGTGATATTTATTCCTTCTTTTTTCAAATGTAAACCACAATAAATATTCCAAAAGCGTTAAGTTTTGGCTTTTTGTCACGAATAAAAATACAAAAGATTGTCAATCAATTCTATTGCCACCAATATTGATGGATGATTCATAATTTATGCTCAAACAAATACGCGCAAAAGCGTGATGTGCAGTTGAATGGCCTTGGGATACTTCTAGAATGGTATTGCGGCATTTCCATAAATGTTTCTGCGTGTATAGATTTAATCTTACTTTTCCACGTTTTCCTGACTTTTGTTGATTGATAAATATTATTTATTAAGTAACCCAATAAAATCGCAGCGCTGCATTTTTATTTTTTATAAAAAGCAATCGCATGTATTGATCTAATCTTACTTCATCATAGTATCAATTTCATTCGTGAATTGGCATGCAGGAAATCTGAATTTCAGGAGAAGATCAGCTAGAATATAATTTGAACGATTTGAACATGCTTCTCACAATCACCGAATTGAAACGATAGCATCGAACCAGCAGATATGAAACAGAGCCTGGATAGATTTAGTTTTCTCATTGAATAGAATGATTTTTGTTTTAAAATATTCCTCTCAACACACAAAGACTGTAGTTACGCGGTTATCACTTCATTTAAAAGTATCTAGATGACTGAAAAAAGGTGAAGAGAAAGTGCTTTTGCTTGTGTCTGTTTGTTTGTTTGTTCGTTTTTTTTTGTCTGTTAATATGTTCTATCGGCGCATTGCGTCGCTGTATGGCAAAAGCATTTCTATGTTCCATTAAATTAGATCTTTTATACCTTCCGTTTCTTTTTATTATTACACCATGCGAGTGAGCTAAATTGTGTTCGCATCTTGAAATAAGAACTATTCCTCCTTATTTTTTTTAAAGGAAAAATCGGTCAATAGGAAAATCAAAAACAGTAGCTAAAGAAATGAAAATGAAGTAAGCATGCACGCTTCTGAGAAATAAGCAAAAATTTGAAGCGAAAAAGAACAAAAAATCAGCTTTGATTCTTTCGTCTTTATTGTTTCCCTAATTTTTATCAGAATTTGCAATATGCATGTTTTGAGCTGATATTTTCTATTCCCACAATCACAACCGTACTCACGCTGCTGGGTGCAACAAACAAACATCAAGGGAAAAAGGTACATCGCTTCGCGTAAAAAAAGAGCATTTGCATCGAGCGAAGGAAAACCAGAAATTTGCATCGAGTAAAGATTTACATTTGCTTGTGGTTACAATCCGAATTAACAGTCAGCTGTGCTCCTTTTTGCTTGCTCGTACTGAAGAAAAGATAATAACATTCGATAACATTTTTCGCATAGAACAAGGAAAAGAGTGGAAAAATTTAGCGGAATTTCGCTAAAATATTCCACCACAAACCGCAATTCCCCCGAACACAAAAAAATATTGGCAAAAGTGCAAAGAAGCGAAAAATATTATATTAGGTGTTTCTGTGGTTGTGTGAGCAACTCAAAACGTGGCTGTACTTTATCTGGACACAAGACTAAATCATAATTATTGTGATCACGTTATTGTAAATGGTATACATGTTCTGGTTGATAGCAATATCGGTATAATGGCAGAGCTGGTTTGTAGCACACGTTTCACTTATTGTTGTGCAGCTCTTTCCATTGCATTTTGCTGCTTCACTTATTCTGAATTTTTCATATGCGAATTGCCGAAAAACCATCTCATTTTCATACCATATTCGCTGGACGTTATCCCATTTTCAGTGTTTCATTTTCATGTTTTTATTTAACGTTTAATTTACCAAAATTTTATTATTTTTGAAAGCGCACCCGACTCGGTCTCTTCGTGTAATATTTATATTTAAACTGGGTGAACGAGACACTGCGAGCAAAATGTCATTACATAAAATAACCATATGATTTGCTGAAAAAAACGAATATTTAAATTTCATATTTCGCATAATATTTGCATGTGAGGAACAGCGAATTGTCCATAAAAATGAGCACACTTTATTTGACTCAATTTTCTACATGGTTTGAATTCCAGTATATTTTAACTCATTGAATATTTTGTACAATTTAATCAATAAATTATGGCCTTAGGAGAAAAAATGTCCAATGCTAAC
>NW_022198194.1:0-1820 GCF_009176525.2 Contarinia nasturtii | reverse complement strand
TTAATCAATAAATTATGGCCTTAGGAGAAAAAATGTCCAATGCTAACTAAGAAAAAAGATCGGAATGTGTATAGCTTAAGGGGCTTAATTCAGAATTTCAACGACTGAATTCTATAATAATATCTAAATTAACTGAATTTTTCAGCAAACGAATGAATTCCAGTGAATTCTACGGCGATTTCATTCAAATATGTGAGATAGTGGTGAATAGTTTCTGCTGGCAATTACTGCAATATTTATATTTTGTTTAACGAAATTGTAAATGTTTTTTATATTTTTTTAATAAAAATTAATTTTATTTTCAATTTTGAGAGATTTTCTATCGAAAACAATTGGAAATATTGAAAAAATAATAAATTAAAAAATATTGCGGTTATCATAACCTCACTTTATTACTTTGACACATTTCATTCTATTCACACGAATTCACCGAACTCATCAATAACCACTCGATTCAAAAGTGTGAATTTACGTGAATTCCTGTGAATTTTTTTGCCGTATTAAGCCCCTAGGTATAGCTTATGATGAATTTATTAATCAATAGATTAAATTTGTCCCAATTTTCGAATTTCACATGACCGGACATTTGAATATACATACTTAAATTTTTATGCTAAAAAGGTCGAGAGAGAACGAGAAAATCCAAACCCGATTCATTTTGATAAAGATACTTAAGATACGAATCCAATCAAAACAGCTGTAAATCATCAGGACATATTATATAGCAAACTGATATGTTGCACACTTTCGATTTTCATTTTAAATTTTTCTGTTGGAAATGCATTCACCGTGTACAATAACATTATCTCAAAAGTGGACTGAGAAATCACTGACTGTGCAAATAAATTATGAGCACATACCATCCATGTTTGGCATTAATTCGGCATGAAATCCCATAGATCGAAATGTGTTTTCCAGCAGCGGTAAATGACTTGAAAATTCCGTCTGCTTTTTGGGACTTTTCTCGTTATGGTGTTCAAAATGTTTGATGCACTTTACCCAGTTTTCCAGTTGGGTTTAATTATGTTTGTTCTGGCCCTTTTTTATGCTCTTGACTAATTTCTACTTTAGAAAATTGCAAGTGTAGCTTTTTTGACCATACATTCAAATGTTGGATCATACACAAACTCTCATGAGTGTTTCTAGATATATTTTTACACCGGATTCACAACGTCACACAATAGTAGAATCAACTAGTTCCGGATAATGTGTTTGCTGCTTTGGTTCGGTCGTGAAAGTAATTATATATCATTTGCCGTGAGCTTTGAGGTCTTTGCTATCCGAAAAAATATGGTTATATTCAATGGAATGCACGAAACATATTCGGTATCGTGACCATTTGGTGTGTAGCTGTGCAAAATATACGACAAACTCGCGTTATATGTAGCGTGAATGATGAATAAATAATGCACGCACCGAAATAAACGTATACACATAAAGCAAATAAATATTGTTTGTAATCCACACCATGTGCAATATGGGATATTTGCTAACAACGAGATTTGTGTTGCGTACGAAATACAACCTTTTATTTTGTATGAGCGATGGTCGTAAATTAATTGCTTGGCGTTGATTTAAATTGGGAAAAGGAGATGATTGAGTAATTTCCTGAAAGCTCGTAACTTACGAGTCGTAAGCATGAAACAATTGTTTTTATTTGTTTAAACCCCGAAATGGTTTCGTACACACTACAAATCTCGTTAAATATTCAATGATCTGCCGACGAGGAAGTACTACTTTTGAACTTAAGTTTTCATTATCTTTGAACTGACTGTTGTAAGTTGAAGTATCCATAGCACTTAACAGCGGAGATCCAAGAG
>NW_022198193.1:0-3030 GCF_009176525.2 Contarinia nasturtii | reverse complement strand
TTGTGGTGTAATTAAATTACACTTTTTTTCGCTTTGATTTGACTATTTCCTCAATGTGCTCAAACTATTATTGTCAATGCAATTGAAAGGAGAAAGATCGATAGAAAAAAAGGTGGGCAAACAACGTGTTTTGTGCAATTTTTTGGAAACATTTTTTAAATGAGTCATACTGTCGCGCCATATAAAAATCAATTGAAAATTCCAATGCATTGAACAAAGTGTCTCGAATTCTCAGTAAGCGACCGATCGCCTTCTCACGGTCTATCAACATAAACATTCATAATTTATGGCTTTTCTCGTTCGCAATTAAAAAAGTGCTTAAGTCGCGTCTCAAATGTCTGAGCAATATACAATTCAGTTAAATCGTCGGAACAATGCAACATGGAGAAATTAAAATCAATATTTATTGGCTGACATTTTTTTTTGGCTTGAGAAAGAGATCACATTTCAATTTCAAAATTCTAAATAGTGAAAAAACGCATACACCGCAGCAAGCCGTGTAAACTACATCATATAATGTGCATTGATTGTTTCACGCATTTTTTGTGCGTACTTTTTTCGATTCTTTATAGCCATGCAAATTTCGGCCTACTAGATGATGCTTTGACTATTTCACATTTCGTTCAAACTACAAATATCAATGTCATGGCAAACTAGACTCAAAATTTTGACAACGAAAAATGCGTGTTTCGTCTCTTATTCTTTGGGTCACAATGTAATAGCTAATTTATAGTTTTTGTTTGCAATGATCTTGTGCCTTTTCCAAAAATAATATTGCAAAATTCAACGAAACATTTTTTCAAGCAAAAATGTGTTGTTAATCACATAAAGTTCTACGAATGTTCCACGTGTAATGAGATTTGTTGCTATGGGCTAGCTTAATGTTTTCGTCGTATTTTTTTTTATTTGTCAACTAAACGATCGTTTTCTTTGTATTTCAGAAGAGATGTGAAAGGCTTGTTCCATCAAAAAAGGTGAATTAGTATCAGTTTCAGAGAACACATTGTGGTAAGTCTTTTGAGTTTTTTCTTGCATTCAAAATCAAAGGAAATGTTGCTTTAATCAAACTGCATAGAAAAACAAGCACATACTTTCGAAGGTTTTCTTAAAACTTTTGTATTCAATGGATATTTCCATTTTGAAAAATCCCAAATAGAATGGTGTGCATTTCGGGATAGAAAAATAAAATTGCGTTTGAAATTAGGTTTGAAAAAGCATATATTCCTTTTTGAATAGAGAAGTAAATTGTTTGCAGCCTTTGACAGAAAAATGTTTATCTATAGATATTATTTATAAAAAATGAACAGAAAGCTAACAAACGATTAATTCTTGAAATAAAATGATATCAAAAACATTTATAGCGAAACAAATTCGATTTGCGTTTGAATTGAGTCTATTTCGTGTGCATAAAATAAATAAATTCAAAAGAAAACATTGATCATCAAAAAGGTTTTTTTCAAATTAGGTTTAAGAATCGTCTTTGGTTTTTGGCTACAAGACTCATTATACATTTATTCGTACCTTTGAATCTGAATTTGATCGTGTGTTTTGTTCGGATGAAAATGTTCTTTATAAATTTGATGCAAAAATTTAATTGTGGTTTGAGACTGAGGAAACTGATCTATCGGCATTCAGAACAAAATTCCGTACATTGAAATAAATAAATTTCATTCTTTGATTTTGAACGAACGCCTTCCAATGGTCGCAAATAATTTTTTTATTTCATAATGCAAAATCCAACGAAACACATTTATTTTCTCAAGCAAAAATGCGACGTTTTTTGTTTGAATGTCGATCGATTTGGTTCACGTACAATTAAAATTGTCACAATACTCCCTTTTCATAGAAATTACACATATCGAATGAATATTTTTTTCAATTTGAATTTGGAATCTGGTTGTCAATTGAATTGATCGTTTGAGAACCTTGTCTTCCAGTTCAAATTTAGTACCTTACATTGAGAGTTGGGGATTAACATTTCAAAACGTTCAGATCATACGATGATTTGTTAGTGTGTTAGTGAGAATATGTCGTCTTAATTCGCCGCGAAATAAATGCACTCATACATCGACGAAGCGTGAATTTCACGCCATGAACGGCGGGCAAAAAACACACCAGCAGTTTAATTCATATTAGATCCAAGCGCATTTTGCACATATACATAAATGTCTCACTTTAACGGCTAGCCGTTCATACATGCATTCATTGTCTCTCCATTACATAGGCTACAGCGTAAAATAAGTACCGCATTATGTATCGTCGATTGTTTTCGCCGCAAAACATTTATCACGCACACATGGCACACAAGCTTCCTTTGTATGGAAATTGTTTTCTCCCCACAATAACATCACACAGTTCTTCGTTAGCATCGATATTCGAGGAGAAAATCCTCTTCGCTAATCTCCTGCCTTTTCACATACCACACATAAGCGAACGGCGATATGCTTTGAATATTCGTGGATGCTTCGCTGTTCGTATGAAAAAGGGGAACGCGCGTCGCAATGAACCAATGAGAAAGCACGAACAAGCAACAAGAACACATCACGACAACTCATTTTCCTTCGCTCAATTCAGTCTTTCACAAGCATTCGATTAGTTCAGTCGCGATTTTTCTAGCCGCGTGGTTTTTATTTTGCAAAATAAAATTGTGAAGCAAATAAGAGGCAGAATATTTTTTTATTGCACTTTTTCTATCGTCGATTCAGTTTATAGATAAAAAAATGATTTTATTAAGTACAATGTTCTCAAAAAATAGTTTCCCGTGTATATCAAAGAAACATTGAAACTTTTTTATGTGAAAAACACACTAAAACATTGCAGACTCGATTAAAGTGAAATAAACTTGAAATTAATCCGATCTTGAAGTATAAAAAATGCGTGAGCGAAGTTTTTTTTTGTGTCCATTATCAGTTTTTCGGATCAACGATTTAGTTTTTTTAACAATTTGTTTTTTATTCATACAAAAAGGTTTGAAAATCGGGACTTTTTTGTAGTTGCCAAAGATTAATTCAAAAATAGTTCAAAGTTTTC
>NW_022198192.1:0-10637 GCF_009176525.2 Contarinia nasturtii | reverse complement strand
TGAAAAATTGAATTTTGAAAATTCGAATACCCGGATAGCGGAAAATTCTTTCTTGCTTGGCCCAAAACCTGCGAATAGTGAACCTCTATATAGCGGAAACACTGCGAATAGCGAAAAATTGTTTGGTCCCGCCAGATTCCGTTATTGACAGGTTATTCTGTAATAATATTAATCGATGGCTGAGTCAAAACATACTGTTGTATCGATATATTCAATGGATTTGACGTGTATTGTTGTCTCATATATCTCAAAAATTAACAACTACCTGCTGCCACCCCATGCAATTATTATTTTATCAACAGAAATATTTTGCAGAAATGTGCACCGATTGAAATAACTGAGGAGCTTGTTGGACAACAAATTGACATGCTCCCTAGCTGATGATCTAGTCAGTGGTCCTGATGAAATACCAAATAAATTTATCAAGCATTGTTTGGTTTCATTGCGGGAGCAAATCACAACATTATTAGAGAATCTCTTGATACAAGCACAGTACCACAGATTTGGAGAACGACTTTTCTAAGACCGGTTTACAAAAACGGTGACAGAAACAACATTCAAAATTACCGTGGTGTCGCTCTTCAGTGTATGGTGTCAAACATTCTAGACTCGATCATCACGAAACATCTCAATCAATATCTAAGGAACATAGTCCACAAATGTCAGCATGGGTTCATCAAAAATAGACCAACGATAACGAACTTGGCAGAATTTACATCGAATACGATAATCAACATGGGAAAGGGACATAAAACAGACACCATATATTTGGACATCGCAAAGGCTTTTGATTTTGTGAATATAAAATTACTAATTCAAAAGCTAAACATCATGGGATTGAACACACAGCTGTTAAAATGGATCGAATCGTATTTGTCTGGATGCAGACAAATAGTCAAGATATCAGATACCAAATCAGATTCAATAGAAGTAACGTCTGATAGTGGTCAAGGTTATCCCATTAGCGCAACTTTGTTCATCATGTTTGTGATTGATCTACCTTTCGTCGTGACCAATTCTTGCATCCTTTCATTCGCTGATGATACCAAAATTTCAAAATGTATAAAAATAGAAGATGACTGCATTCATCTTCAAAGGGATTTGGATCGTGTAGCAGATTACTATGGACGCAATTTATTAAAGTTAAACGTTAACAAAACAAAACTAATATCATATCATCGTGGATACAACGTAGATGGCGTGCACATTGAAAGAGTTGAAGTAATAAAGGACTTGGGAGTATTGCTTGATTGTAAGGATGAATTTCTAATCACACATCGAGCATGTTGTTGCTAAGGCAAAATCAAGATTGGCTTGGTTAAAATTCAACAGCAGGGACTTTGTCGACCCATGGACGTTTAGACGCATTTACTTTACGTTTACACACGGAGAGCAAACCCGTCGAACAAGTCGACGACAACGCTTTGACAGGTGGGCCACATGAAAAACATTCCAATCCCTATTAACAAAACTATACTTGAGAGTTTTTGTATTACATTTTGTACGAGACTGATATATTTATAAATATAAAATAGCAATGTAAATGTGAACAAAAAAGATGAAAAAATGAATATTGTGACGAATTATGTAATAAAATAAATATTACAATTCAATTACTCAGCGGCTAGTATGATTGTATACGCCTATACCGCTGCAAAGCAGCACCAATATATATACACACACACAAAGGTCGAAGGCTCTTTGTTTTTGTTTTCATTTTATTTTCTTTATTTTCACTTATTTTTAAATTTTAATATTGTTTTTATATTTTAATTAACTTTTTAAAAAAAAATTATTAATAGGGATTGTAGTTTCATTCAATGAAGAAGTGAGAAAAAGTTTCGATTTTCTTTTAAATATTCTATTATTTTTAAAATTAAATTGGATTAAAATAATTTATGAAATTTAAAAAAAATAAGCGGTAACTGCTGTTCAGCAGTTAGTTCTCTATGTTAGTGTTTCACGATGGGAACTAGTATCGTATATTTTCCATACAAATTAATTTTATCGATTCTACGAATACGACATCTGTTAAAAAAGATACCGATTTTTGTTACAACTGTTGCTTTGACACAGCTCGAGCGAACTATACGGCTATGGCTGTATTACAGACGAACTAATACAAAAGATCACACAGACTCCGATCCTGTGTATGCGTATGTATTGTAAATTTTGCACAAGCAGCTACGATTGACGACTGAGTGCAGAATTTGTAATACATACGCATACACAGAATCGGAATCAGTGTGTTCCTTTGTACGTTTACACGAGCTGTATTAAAACACCACTAGTAACAGAAATCGGCGAGTTTTTTAGTAGATGTCGTATTGGTGGAATCGATAAAGAAAAATCTACGATATTAGCGCTCATTGGTGTTTCAGTTGGTTTCGATAATGTCATTACAATGAATTGTGTTTGAATGCGATATTTATTTTGAAAAACGAATTATAAATAATAATTCAATTAATTCCAACTTATGTGTTCATTGCACGATACACTTATATTTCATATGGTTATACACTAGACTGGCCCCCAAAACACAAAAGTTGAAATTTTTTCGCTCTTACCCCGAAATACTTTTCCATATGGTGTGCAAATAACGTGTGTAAAGTTTGGTGCCGCTAAAGCTCGGTAGGTCATTATGTAAATTCATTGAAAAATGACATTTTCAGTTAAAATAAAAATATCTTTGCACAACCATATCGATTAAAAATTGATGGTAATCGTCATTTTTCATCAAACACTTGCCACTGGTGAGGTTTCAAACGATTTGGATGAAAATAAAACACATTTCCATGCAAAATTTTCATTTTTTTAACAAAAAATTCCAAAGGTACGACAAACCTCCACAAATTAATCTCATTTGAAGTTAGAATACTTTCAGAGCAAAACTAATGTGATTCCACTTTGGTATACATCCATTTGAACGCATCGTATAGCTGGAACACTGTCATTTGCATAGCAAATTGTGAGCAATGAACATGGGGCCAAAATATGAATATGAAACATGATTTATCTGAACTATAATTCACCTCTAAACCTATTTCAATGACCGAATTCGATCAATTTCGACTGTATAAACAATATCAATGCAATTTGAAAGCGTTCTGGCCTGTTTTGCGCATTGCTTTACTGGCCGAGGTATAGATATGTTTTCAACTCGCAATATAAAACGGATCATTTTATGAAGAACCAAAAGTTAAATTCAATTGGTTTTAAATCATAAATTTTATACTGAAATCGATAGAATCTTATCACTCTTAAAAAACAAATCCAATAGCTCTACATTTCATGTAGCGCTAAAAAAGAGGTACACTGTATACTAACACACACATATATATATTTTTCAATTGGAAGAAAGAAAATTCAGACCTCAAAACGGTTACACAAATTAAAGATGAAAGAGAATGAAAAAAATTAAAAGCGCATTCGTTTGTGCTATTGCATCAAATAAGTCTAATTAGCATATTAATTTGTTTGAATTTTCTACTTATAGATAAGCACTACTCGAATTATAATAAAAGCTATGCTCAACGGATAAAATATTCTATGTTATCATGTGTTTTCATGCACACAATAATTTCTCAAATCTTACAATGCACACCGACATTTTTTGTCCATTAACAATAATTGGGTGCGTAGAATGCCACAAGAACGTTTTTCTTACACTTACAAGTTAAGCTGATAATCTCTTTCTGAAGTGAAAAGTAAATATATTTTTTTTTAAACAATATGCGATTGTTACAACGATAATGGATTATGCTCACCAGTCAATGCTATAAAATGTGATGCGAAATGGGCTTGGGTTTGCGTAGACATGACTTTTTTCTTACATAGTCATAAATAAATTCACGTTGTTTATTTGAGTCATACAAATCTGCAAAAAGATTGACAACTGGATGACAGGTACACAAACTGTTCCAATGAATAAATTCGGTGCGTTTATAACGAATCAATGAATTTGAATGTAACTTATTTGCAATGTATGAGATTGTATTTTTTGTTTCGTCCATCTCATTTTTTTTTATTGAAGATGATTATGTTTAGTGGATATTATTCTGATATTTTTTTATTTTGCGAATTTTATATGAACGTTAGCTCGTTATAGTTTCAACAACGAAATGGTGTAAGTCCAAAATTAGTAGATAGTACGAAATTACAGGCAAAAGAGGTAAATGCAAACCAAATAATCACTTCAAAGTCATAAACCAAATTCATAAAAAAAGAGACTAATCACTAGCGTTCGCAACGGCGGCGATTTTTCGACTCCGACACCAACCAACACCTGTATCGGATCGGTGGTCGGATGTACTTCGGCGCTCGGAGCTCAGACCAATTTTAATAGAAAGATTTATTATTTTTAAACGAGAATTTAAAATAATCTGAATTTTAACGAATGAATAATAATAGTCATGAGAAAATATGACGATTAATTAAAATAGAGATAAAAATTACGAAAAATTCATTCAAAAAACTATTTCTTAGTTTTGTGAAAACAATAATACTATCATTTTTGTGAAAACATCATCGAACATCCGATCAATACTCCGAAAAAATCTGATGAAAAACTCTTTCCGACTCCGACTGTTCTCCGATCATCCTCGGATCGGCGTCGGCGGTCGGTCGGTGTTGCGAACGCTGCTAATCACACAATAACAAATTTTTCAAGTGGTAAATAGAAACGAAATCCAATAGCAATAAATAAAAATAATATGGTTTAACAGGTACATATTTCATCATTTTCTTCATTTGAAACAAAACAGACGTCAGTTTTATACACAATACTTAATTACATATAATATGTCTTTTTTTGCCAAGCACAAACGAGGTTGATGCTATTCGCATATCTGAATTTATAAATATCCCCGTTTCTCTGTCTCCATGTCTGTTTTTATCTCATACTTATGTGTTTCGTTAATGTCTTTGAATCCAACGGGACTGTTTCTAAATATAAACTTACAAGTCGATACATATTGATTAAATTCGATGAATATTTAAACCCTGAAATTACCAGATCAACCAAAATAACCACACGTCGCATAACTTGATCATCAAGTATTGATGTCGACAGCTAAATGGCGGAGATATCTTCAAAATGATTGACAAGCATGATCAAGCAACCTGAACTGTTTTTCCGCACCAAACACAGTATTTGACTAAAGATAATATGTATTTCTCGGTCTTTTTAATTTAATAATAAAATTGATCCTTAGTTCATGGTTGAAATGTTCACACCCAAATACATTGGCAAATGAATTTCAAATACCGATTAGAATTGCATACACACAAGCTCCTCTTTGTGATTTTATTCTTTGATTCCGCGTGGTCCATTGTGCACTATAAAAATTAATTGATGATCCACCGAACTTCGAAGAAATATTGTGAATGGGTAGGATTAACGTTCAAAGGAAAAATAATTGCATTGCAATTAAATTTAAAAATGTATTAGTTTTTTCAATGAAATAGGTTTTTTTTTAATTTACACGCATTAATGGATAACTGCAAAATTTTAATTAAATCGATACTTCTCAGTTGAGAATAATAAAAGCATTCCTTTCTTTAAATTTTAATTTTTTTATGTACAATTTTCAAGAGAAATGAACATGCTTAATTCATTAGTTAATTCTAATCAAATAACAAAACTGAAAATGTGTATGAAAAATACAAATCACTTGAAAAAAACCACTCGCAATATACGAATCAATGAATTAGCTAGAAAAATTCAAAGCATCATTATATTGAATATTTATTTTTTATTAATTGTTCTTATTCATGAAAAAACTCTATTTAGGAATATTTATTTTTACTTTATTTAGTAGACCACACAAACCTATCTGATAATTTAAATTTTTAATATAATTAGTATATAATTGCAAAAAAAAAGAGAGAATCATTAAAAAAAACTATGAATTATTTATTGATGCGGCAGCACAAACACAACAGAAATTTACAGCAACTTCAATCCACTCCCATACCTCGACATATTTTGGGCCTGAAAAACCATATGCTTTGAGATTGGAGGCATCTGCGCATGCACCACGACGTCTTTGTAATAATCGAACGGCAAAATGTCTTGGCATACATTCGTGCATTTTGTAAAAACACTTAGGTTCTGTGCACTTGACAGTTTTCAGATGAGATGGATAGTAGTCCAATCCAAGATGAATCCATTTAATTTTTTGCTCGCATTGCCATGGCTCAGTTTTGTCACTTTTCTTGCTATGCGCATGACTTTGTCGTTTGTTCTGTTTCAAATTACCCGAAGAAATTGGAAAATCTTGAAATTCGTTGCCAATTGGTAACAAACTTCTTTTTCTACGTGATTGACTATTTATTTGTATTTCAAATGTATCCCATTGAATATTCCATGCTGCTTCATTACTCAATACTTCTGTATGGTTGTCGGTTAAGTAAAATGATGGCCTATCTGCGTCGATATTTCGTTTACGATTCACTGTATCCATTATATCGAATCTACTGAATTCATCATTATCCAATGGTTGTTCTATACTCATGTAACGAGCATCAAATGCCGGCCCGTGAACTCGCTTCAAAACTTTTACTGGCAATTGTTCACAATTTCCCATCTCTCTAGATTTTTTCATATCAAATGTTGTTGCTTCGATTGAAACGTTCAAAACAATAAAGCATATTAAAAAAAATGCGACTTCAGAAATATTTACTCTACTTAACATCTTTGACTATATTTCGAGACTTAAAAAGACAAAAAAATTGTCTCCTTCTATTTTTGAAATATGTTTGACATTTACTCACATACATTTACTCACAAATTAAGTTCATTAGCAAATATAACATTTTTGCTAAGTAAGTGTTGTGATTATATGCTGCAAGGCACACCAATACATATATATAATACTGAAAGAAGTTTGACGCAGTTATTTCTCACCGTCGATGGCCGTTTGACATATAAAATGAAAAGAGACAAATAGATGATGATTTTTCCCAAATGAAATGAGAAAAAACCATTACAATGTAATTTAACTCGAGAAATCGGTTAGATTTATTCATCTTTAAAGAGTTGGTGATAAATACATGCTTTGAAAAACGGCTATATTGAACCAAATTTCGTTCTCGAAAAACTGGTATTATATTATAATTATAGTTTTTTTTTTTTTGTTTAAAAAACTAATTTACCATGAATGACAACAGATTTTGCATTCAGAGGTGACCGTTTACAATATGTAGTATTGTTTTTCCGTTATTGAAAAAATATGTAGGGAGGTAGAGTGATACACGAGGCAGAATATGTGTAGTAACACAAAATGTAGCAAAAAATTACTTGCAACACAAAATGTCATACAAACTAAAAAATGTTAACAAAACATAAATAGCCAATCTTCAGAGCGAGCGAAACGAGCTTCTCCTTGTTTAATACGGTTAAGTCATTATTATAATTATTGTTATTATTATTATCATTATTATTAAAATCTCTATTTTTTTAAATTCATTTAAATCAGCCAGGATTGAAGGTTAATATCATTTGTTGCTAAAACAGCATAAGAATTTTTTTTTAAATGAAAAAGGCGACAAAATAAAACTTAAAGTAAAGAGAGCACATAAGGTCCTCAGAACCAACAACTAACTCAGCATACAAATTTGAATAGCGACAAAACAAACAAGCGATAACTTTTTACTTTTGTCACTTCAACCTGTGATCGAAGGAACAGCGTATTTTGACTCCAGTTTGATTTTTAATACAATAGTACGAATCGAAAATCATTTTTGGTTTGAGCAAATCGATTTTGGAGCAGTACTTTTGCGAACACTTACGAATTGCGTTTTGAACACTTTTTGGCAAAATTAAGTTTATTTCTGGAGCCAGTTCCATTTCATCTGCAATAATTTTTCGGTTTTATATTCAGAAACAGTTTAGCATAGTTCAGTCGATATTCACCAAATAATAAACTGAATAATAACCAAAAAAATTGAATTAAGAAATCGACGAATAGTTGTCGTCGCAGATCAATAAAAAAAATTTCACAGATGAGTTAATACACAACATGAAATTCCGTGTGAATACGACGAGTCAGCATATTTTTATAACTCCGGTGTGTACATTTGATATAAACTGTGCAATGCATTAATATAGGAATCGCAGTATACACCGCATATCACAGTGGCGATGTGAAATTTGAGTATTTGATTTTGCTGCATTTTAGTACCTTGTAAACAAATCTTTTGATTCAAACACTTTGATTTAAATACAACAATATTTGTCAACATTATCTCTTTCAAAAATATTTATGGGTGCCAAATTGAAACATATATAATTTCAGTTCTAAAATGAGTCAAATAAAATCTTAGAGTAGAAAGAACACCATGGGGCGAATCACGCTAGTAAATACTAGAAAAACTAGTAAATCTAGTGCGAATAATGACGTCACAAACGAAGCCAACTTCACACCAAAGGCCATATAATTTATATGAAAAACTACTGAGAGCCAACTTCACGCACTAGAATTTTCTAGTTTTCTAGTGAAATCTTATTAAAAACTAGATACACTAGAATTTCGTGATTGACCCCATGAAGAACACATACAGGAACTGAGCGCAAAAACACCATACCGATATGTGCTCTTTTTGTTCTCAGTTTTCTATGTGTTCTTTTTACTCAAAGTTCGCTATATTCTCTTTTTGCGCTCAATAATTTCTTATGCTGTTTTTCCGAAAACCAATTTCTCAACTTCTTTTGGGTCTGGTTCTCTCCGCTTTAGCGATTTTTAAACTGTCGTATGTAATAGGTTACAAAATTCCGATGAAGTCGCAATACCAGACCATGATTTGATTGCATTCAAATATTACTTTTCCGCACACATAGTGTAAGGTGAAAAGTATTGTAATCGGTCAAAATTTTGAAAACTTCAGAAACATGTTTTCTACCTATTATTGAGGTCAGAGAACACGAATTTGGCATTTTTAAACATGGTTTTTGTTAATCTGTACGTCGTACGCAAAATTTGTTAGCAAGATTGCGCTCATCGTAGAAATTTAATTCAAAATCTGACTTTACAGACTGATTGGAGGTCGCGAGGAATAGAAATCATTAGATTTTGAGCGACTTTGGTTGATGGAAAAAAATTTCATGCCTGGAGTGATACCTATGAAAAAGAGTCCAATTTTCGTATGTAGACTTAAACTCTCACAAATATGTATTGGGGAGATTTTTGGTACGAGAAAACCGAATCCGAGATAAGTTTTGAGATACAATCAATTTTTGATACAGTTTCCTTGAAAAAATCACAAAAAATTGCATTTTTGTATGGGAGTTATGTCTGTATGCTACTTTAATGACGTGAAACTTTGCACAGACTATTTTTTACACAAAAAAAAAAACATTCTGAAAGTTTGAAGAGATTTCAATCAAAATTAGGGGTACCTTCCATACAAAATTTTCAGGAGATATACCCTGAAGTTTCTTTGATTTCTCCAAACCATCCGAATGTTATTTTTTTGTGAAAAAAATAACTTGTGCAAAGTTTCACGTCATTGAGGTAGCATCAAGACATGGCTCCCATACAAAAATCCAAAATTTTTGTGACTTTTGCATAAAAAGTGTTTCAAAAATAATTTTTATGACAAAATCAACGTAAGACATATTTTTTATAGTGTTTTGTTAGAAAATAGAATACTTTCAAATTTCGTACAAGTGGGTTCATCATGAAAGTGTGAAAAATCTTTTGCGAGTACTTCTGCTATTAAATTAAAGAATGTTTCGATGCCAAGGTTTGAACATATTTTTTGGTCTCGAACTTAACGCTGCTTGAAAGGTTTGAAACTTGCTTAATAAAATACGCAACTACCATCGTGCGGAAAAGTTCGTCTTACTCCCGTTATATATATATATATCTTTAGTGCAATAAAAAAAATTGCAAATGCTGTCACTTCACGATTTCAAATATAGAACCCAATTAATATTTTCGTAACGATTACGTATCATATGACATACGGAAACAACAACAGTGATGGCAATGCAGATAGATGAGTTTTAGTGTGAATTTTATGTTTTAATTGTTGATATTTTACAAAAAAAAAAAACTATTTTTTATTTATATTATATAGTAAGTAATATAATAGTGTGCAATAAAAAATTATAGAATATTTTTTTAGTGAAATTTTGGATTGAAAATGTAAACATTTTTTGGTTAACATTGCTAGTTGGAGCTAGTTGCTACTAGTTTCACAAGTTTTCTAGTATGAATATACCCTAGCTGCAAACAATTATAATACTTCATTTAAATAGCTGATATTTTATATTCAATTTTCCGGATAGACTTCGAATTCTATTGAATTTGTTTCGAAATTCCATTATTCAAATTTGTGATGCGATAAGGATTATTTGTGGTTCGTCTTGTGTATATGAATTTTTTTCTCACTTTTCTATATAGTCTCCTATTTTGACGAATAACTCTTGAATTTGTTCTTCGAAAAACACTGGCAATTACACTAGGGGACATTCATACTAGAAAAACTAGTGAAACTAGCAGCAACTAGCAGCGACTAGCAAGCACTAGCGTATTATAGTCCAAAGCAAATGACTTTAGGCATGTAAAATATATTGTAGCATGCGTGAGTCGCTTGCAAACGAACCAAGTGAATAGCGGAGACGCACGAAAACG
>NW_022198191.1:0-4917 GCF_009176525.2 Contarinia nasturtii | reverse complement strand
GACTCAGCCATAGACTAGTGGTTAGCGTGCCAGGTTTGTGAGCGTGAGGACACGAGTTCGATTCTCGGTCAAATTTGGTCCGGTATTTTTCCACCGTGATTCGCTCAGGAATTATCAGTGGTTTTATGCGGACTAGATTTGGCCGGGTTTCGGGCTAGTGGAGTGCTTCGGAGGGCACTTAAAGCCGTCGGTCCCGTGTGTGTGCACAAAGAATAATGGGTTCAGCATAGACACACGTAAAATGGAGTGCCTTTACGTTAGGTTGGTGTCTTGGATATGTCAAATATCCAATACGTCAACCGTAAAAAGGTAGTGCGACATCTCTGGTGAATATATGGTGAATATACCGGTAAACCAGCGATATGTGCATTCCTCCATTGAAATAAGATGAGCCCAACGCCATCTAGGAATGAATGGAATACTTGTGACTGTCACGACAATTGACTTGAGAAGAAAGCCCTGGTCACTGGCCCTGTACGGAGGCTAGTTACATGGCTGCTATAAAGTGGGCCACACCGTGGGAAGCATTCTCCAAGCAATCGAGTGACAGCACAAGTCGGGTCGTCATGCAATAAGTTACGAAACTTGAGCATCGAAGTGAATAACTCCCCGTTTAATCCAATAATCCAATAATCCAAACGTTAAATTTCGAAAATATTATTTTTTTTTTCTTCAATAACTGAATCTATTTGATTATATTTTAATTGATTAATATGTATGTAAAATTGAAAAATTATTTAGTTTTAGAGGATATATTATAAATATTATTCGGTTTTAATTGGTTATTGAAATTAAATACATTCATTACCTTAAATTTCCAGTGACACGTGGAAAAGCAAAACGTTTGCAAAGCAATCAGTATGATCGTATCTGTCGCATCAAAATTCCTCGAAATGAAATCTTGGACATGTTGGCTTTCTCGCAAAAACCAAGTCGCCGACTTACACGTCATCAATCTGTTCCAAATTTGGCCGAAGTCGTCTCTGATTCTTCCCAACAGCAATCAGCTTCAAATTTGGATATGGTCAAGATTCGATCGATTTTAAAAAACCCAGCTGGAAAACCACGCTCTGTGATTAATCGGCGCAAATCAATGCCAGCTCGTGTTGTTTTCGATGAAAATATTCTTGAATTTTCACATGATGAAGCATCAAATGCTGATAGTGATCACCAACTCATCGATTTTTCTGATTCCAATGGCCAACCATTACAACAAAAATTGGAAAATAACCATGGAAGCGGTGTGACGCAACCAACGGTAAATGTCTCCAGTTTAATTGATTCCGATGATCCGCTTCAAGCTTCGCACTCGTTTATTGGTTCGAATGGCGAAAGCCATCAAAGTCTTTTGGCTTCAATTGATCGGGTATCGGATCAATCAACTGTATTACAAAATGCTCCAACAGTCGCCTACAACAATGATTCAAATGACTTGAATATCTCCGGACTACAAAGTCAACCAAATTTGTCAGTCATCATGGAACCGAATGTTTCAAACAACGACTCTGTTCGGGTTGATCGTCCATTGCCACGATTGATTCCGATTAAAACGAATGTTGGCCCAAAAAATTTGCGTGTTGTAAAAATTGTGCGTGGTCCAGGAAAAAAATCAGTTCCAGATTTACTACCCATTGGAAATGTCGACAAACAAAGTCAATCAGCTGGATTCAACAAGAACATTATTACCGAACCATTTGCAAAAAGAAATCTTCCCCAATTAATTCCAATTGGTCGCCAACAAATGACATCGACACCGATTACACCAGTTGCAAGTACATCAAACAATATGCCACCTGATTCTACAAAAAGCAACAACATCCAACAAGCATGGCTTCAGTATGACAGCGATTCCGATTGAACAAAATTCAACATTACCTTTCATTTCTTTTTTCTCTTTTCAGTACACCTAGTTTTAAGCCATTTTCTATCATTTTTCGCTCCAATGAAAAACCAACATCAAAAAAAATCTCATCTCGATCAATTATGTACATTTAGTTTAGTTACCTCCGTTGCATTTTTATAAAATAAATATGAGCATTGAATGTACAAAAAAAGTAAACAAAGAAGATCAAATAAATACACCATTATTAATGAAATAATCTCCTTTTTAGTGGAATAGTTTCCATTTTAATTGTTAAAGTCGATTCATTGATTATAAAAGATCGATAGTAAAAACATTTGAATATAGAAAGTACATTTTTGTACATCATGTTACAATTAAATCTACAATTTAATAGTACAATTTGGAATGCATTAGAGTGGATCCATCCGCCCAAAATTAATGTCGAATTTTATTTCAATTGTGAATGTTTCCGATGAGGGCATGACGTCAATAGTTTCATGGTAAACGTTTTGGGTATTTTTCAACAAGCCGAAATATTCTATTTTCATTCTCTCTGTTGATAATGGCACTGGCATCGATGACCTTTTCATTAATTGTGAATTCAATACTTGAGGTGAATGATTAATAGAAATGATTGAACGTAGATCTGAAAAAATGAAACGAATGTAATAAATTCAATACGATTCAATAGTTTGTTTCGGTTTGCTTATTATCATTTGTTTCCTCACTTTTGGCGGCTCTGTAAGATTCAAGTGCTTTTGGTTTATCTCTTTGGTTATGTTTAATGCTCCAATGTTTTCGTAAATTGCTCATGTTTTGATATTCTGTGTGGCACTTTTCACAAAAAAACCATTTTACCAATGGACCATGCAAACGAATATGACGTCTCAAGTTAGAAACGTATCCACGAATTACAGTTCGACATAAAAAACACTCAAGAACTCGGTTTGGATCTTTTTTTGAACGCATTTTCACAAATGTGCAAGTGTTTAAAATAATGTTATCGAATATTGTAAACAAAACAGAAAAGTCGAAAAAAGAAATGTCACATTGAATAAACCGGAATAAACCGTCAAAAAATAATGTGGTGAGTTTATCAACATATATATTTTGCCTACATTTTGGAGCACATTAGTAAAAGACGATAATGCAATCGAATGCAATTAAAAAAGAGAAAAATAATAAATACATTTAAAAAAAAAATTCAGAAAATTAAAAATGATCGAAAATCAATAAACATGTCATGTTATATACTTATATAAAACTATATTTAACATAAAAAAAATCAAGATTGTTTGCGTTCATTTGAATGTGCCTTAGTTTGATATGCTTATGAACATAGAAATGCCAGGCGGCAGCACCTCTGCATGTCTGAAAGTAAATGTATTACTTTATATAGAATGCGATCAGACGACGGATGTATTTTGTGTGTAGGACAATAAATCGTGCTAAAAACATCATAATCATATGAAATAATAACAATACAATAATGAAAAATCCGATAGAAATTTGAGGAAAGTTTTGAAAACATATCCTTCCAATTTTTTCGAGAAACTTTGCAAATGCATTGACGTCATATCAAAATGAACCACTCGATTGTAAACAAAATATTTAAACTATGCTTGTCGGATTTTGTTTCTCTCTGAGATTTTGGCCGATGCTATGATTTGAATTGTTTTTTTGGTTTTTCTGTCGAGAAACGCATTATTAATTAAGGTGACTGTCACTGCAGTAAGACTAAAATTTGAAAATAATGTGTCCGCATCCACAATTTGAGATTTTAAATTGGAGATCTATAAAAATGTCAAATTATGGCATTCCAGATCCATAAAATTTCGAATTATAGCGTCGGCCAAAGTAGAACAAAATCCGACAAGCCTAACTTATACTGTTAGACAAGCCTATAATATGGCAAGCAAGCATACGCATTACACGGTTTTTATAATTATGCCAAAGGATCGAGTACTATCTGTCAAAATATTTCCCCCTTTGCCAAGCGAAATCAATTCGATATACGGCGCTGATGTAAATGTCACTCTGTCATTTCATCATAATACATTTTTTGGCTTGACAATATATAAGCTCTTCATTTAAAATGCATACATATGCATAATTATTGAATCGTTGAAAAAAAACATGTCATAAAATATTTTTCTAACATTTTTCATTAAAAATTTTATAATTTTTTTTTTATAAACAAATTGATTTGTTTATAAATTACAATAATTTCAAAAAAAAAAATGTTCATCGATTAAATAAGAATCCAATGTAAATAGTAATAAAAAAATGTATTATTGTGGAATGACATAGAGTGACATTTACATCAGCGCCGTATATCCGATTAATTTCGCTTAGCAAAGGGGGAAACGTCGTTTTCGGTCCTTTCGTGTTACTTTTGCATATCGATATCATAATCGCTCAAAAGTTTATTAAAGGGTTCACTTAACATTAAAACATTTAAATCGTTCGCATTTGAATTTTCCATGAAAACATCTCCACCATTATCATAATTATTCACATAATCTAGCTCAATTGGTATCGTATTCGAATCTATGTTATCATAATTATGATAATCGGGCTGTGGTACCGGCGGATTCCAGACTGATTGACTATACTCTACTTGTGTCACGTTAAAAGAGTTGAAATTAGGCAAGTAAGGTGGTTCTATAGTCGGTATAACAGAAGAACATCCAGTCATACTGTCGTAATGTGATTCTGGTATCGGACGCTTTGGTAATGGCGTATTTAATTCTGATCGAATTTCATCTTGTGCCAATTTAGACGCAGAAAGGTCATTTGGTACTTTGTTGGGAGTTTTAGACTGGAAGTTTGGTGGACTGATAGCAGTGAAACAAGATTATTTGGATGATGTTGAAATTTTGATGTTTTTAATTCTTAAAGAATACCTTTGACACCCGTACAGTGACGTTAATGATTGGAATGGTATTGACGGTGAAAAGTTGGGGCTAGGAAAATGATATGGTGCCACAAATGTATCAGAAATATCATTTGACACAGTGTTGAAAATTGCTGAACTGACATCAGTTGAAGCAATTGAATTATTTATATCAGAT
>NW_022198190.1:0-6273 GCF_009176525.2 Contarinia nasturtii | reverse complement strand
AATTGCATTTTCGGTAACTTGTGGTGAATCACCAACCTTCACCATGTTGGCGTCTAAATAATATTGATGTCCACTTGTTCATGTCGACTTCTTCTTCCGAACGAATGATAACTGGGAGAACGCCTAAAAAGGTGAAAAATGTCGATGTTTTTTAATAATGTTTTTTTTAGAAAATATCTCACATCCAAACTTACGTTTACCGACATTAAATCTGAATTCATAGTGTTTATCCCGAAGCCTGATCATGCCCGTAGCTAACAACACCTCTAATGCGTATTCCGAGTACTAATTGACGTTTGTGACAATATGGCCGTCACGGTTTGGCAAAATCATAATGAATCGATTAAACTGCGTTAAACAGTTAGAATAAAACAGTAGAAATAAATAGATTTTAATTTTTTACATTTTTAAAAATAAAAATGCTTTGTTTTGTTTTGTAGTTTCCGGTAGTTTCGTGAGATTTACTGCACAATATTCAAAAATATTAAATTAATAAAAAATGAAGTGGTTGACATAACCTCACTTTCGTTTTAATAATTATTTGATCGGTTTATCACGATTGTGACACAAAAGTGAGGTTATCTCAACCAATTCATTTTTATTAATTTAATATTTTTGAATATTGTGCACAGAAAATCACACAAAATTAAAAAAACAAAAGATTTTTTATTTTCAAAAATGTAAAAAATTAAAATCTATTTATTTCTACTGTTTTATTTTAACAGTTTAACGCAGTTTAATCGATTCATTATGATTTTGCCAAATCGTGACGGCCATATTGTCACAAACGTCAATTAGTACTCGGAATACGCATTAGAGGTGTTGTTAGTTACAAGTTTTATATAGGAAATCCTATACCATGATCGGGCTCCGGTTTATCCTTAATAACAAGAGCCGCAAAGTCTCCATTGGCATTTTCTGATTTGGCCACATAAAAAAGTACACTGTCTTTATTATTTTCCGGTCTCACATTAAATCGAATGTTTAATGTGATGGATTTTGATGTTTCAAGTGAAACAAAACTGCCATCTTTGAATGAGAAATTATTTCTGTCCAAGTGTTTAGTATCTTGGCATTGAGCACCCGTTTTATTCAATGTGCATTCAATTCCGATATCAGTATTTTCACAACGTCCAGTTCCGCAAATGCCCGGTGAACAACGCCGACGTGGGTACTCATACTTTAGTACGACATCCAAGTAGTTTTGTGTCACGTAGCCATTTGGTTCGGTTTTCTCGCAAATATAACGTCCAGTATCTTCGTTATGAATGTCTACCAAAATCAAGCGACTACGATCCAATTGAGCATTTTGTGGTAGTCATCAGGACCGGCACCTTTCTTTGAGTCTAATTTCAGCAGCTCATCGAAAACGGAATATTCGTTAAGTTTGAATTGATCCACATTTGAATTTGTTTGAGTTTGGATTAGAGCTGTATTTTGAAATTGTGAAGGTTGAATCGTGAAGTTATTTTTGAAAAATGTTGCAAACATTTCTGCTTGCTCCTTTTTGTCAACCGATGATATGTCTCCAAAATTCAGCAATTTCGGATCGCAGTAACTATTTTTCTTAGTGTTGACAAAGCGCCAGAATGATGATGGATTTGACTTTAACGAAGAAGTCATTTTGTCGACATAATTGTTGTAAAGTTCCGTGTTTAATTTGGTGTAACTGTCGAGAGCATGCAGATAATTTGAGTTATCACCAGTTATTTTCGATCTTTTCCACTCCTTGTTCTTTTTGTTTTTGAATGATTGCAGTTGCTTATTTTTCCACGGACATTTCGATTGAACTTTTTTTGTCTGAGTGGGCACGTGTTTGCTGATCGCATCGTTGAGTATTTGGTGTAAAATATCAACCTTTTCGTCAAGGGATTTATTTGAGAAGCGATGAGAGAGGTCGATTTCAGCAAAGTACCTGTTCATCGCAATGTAGTCAGCTTTAAAAAAGTTTCGAGTTGAAATTTGCTCTTCATTAACGTCGTTTATGTGCCATTCATACGTCAGTAGAATTGGTGGATGGTATTGTTCATCAATGGCAGACAAGGCCGCATGCTGAGGAGTGATGCAAGTTGGGATGAGAACATTATGTTCAGCATCATCCGTAATCCAATTGATCAGGGGAAGATTGAAATCACCCATAATAATGATGGTATCATTTGGATTTGATGGAATATGGTTAATTGCGGACGAGTGGCTTTGAAAAATATCCGGCTGTGAATGAGGTGGAATATAAGCCACATAAATGAAGACATTGAATTTTGCATTGATGTTGACCTTAACGCAAACATATTCTAATTGACTTGCATTATCGAGTACAATGTTGATGGATGTCAGTTTAGAGCTAACTGCGATGAGAACACCACCACCACGACTCAACAGTGAACCAGTCTCGTAACGATCTTTGCGATAGACATGGTAAGAATTGTCAAAGAATTCTGACGAAAAATGTGATTTATTCAGCCACGTTTCCGTTAAAACGACGATCGAATGCGAAAATAATGTGGAGTTTCCAAAGAATTGTTTTGATTTAGTGCGAAGGCCACGAACATTTTGATAGTAGATATCATTGCTCACCAAAGTTGATTGAGATTGAGCTTGAATTTTGTCGTCGATGGTTTGAATTTGAGTTGAAACCGATTGAGGAGACTGCTCAATTGATTCACCATTTGATTCAATAGCCCGAGCTCTTTTGGACTCATAAAATGATTGCCCCGATGATGTGAATGATTTTGGTTTTGTTGTGCTGTGTGGCGAAAACGTTGCCTTATTGGCTGTGCATTTGATTGGGCCCAGGTGTTTTTTTGATTTGAGTTTGAAATGCCGTTGGAATATTTATTTTGATCATTTCTACTAACCTTAGAGTTTGAAGTGTATTTTTTTTGCTTTGTGACGAAATGCTGCCTATTTTGATTTGCATTCGATTTGAAAATTGCCCGATTTTGGTTTGAGTTTGTTTGATTTGGTCTTTTATTTGAGTGTGACTCTTGAGAGTTTATTTTTTTATGTTGTGGCTTCCGAACTGCGAAGGGATTTACACGAAATGTCTGCGATTTTGAATTTGGCTAAGATTTTGAATGATATTTCGGTGGGCTCACAATAAACTCACTAGCATTTACAGTTGGTGGCCAAAACGATTTATTCATGTAAACGTCATAGAACTCTTTGTGCACGGTTAATTTGAAAGAAACGAACGATAATTTCTTTGTATTGCACTTTTCGGGTATAAGTTTTTTGCATTCCATTACTTCGGTTGGATCACGGTTACAAGAGTTAATATGATTAATAATGTCCAATTCAGTTGTTGAAGTATCGAATGGTGATAAATAAATGCATCGATAATTTGTGGATGGGATTTTTTTTGCCACTTTATCACATAACAATGAACTTTGAGACGAAATTTGAGTGTCAATGATTCCATTTTCGTCTGATATGCGTCGTCGTTTGGCATTTGTACTCAATTGTATGCATTCTGTTGAACCACTTTTGTTTTCTTCCGTTTCCATTTGGAGGGAATCGTCGATATGGGGAGAAACAACAGAATTTGTCGCTGGGGTAAAAACTAAATCAGCAAGAGAATTGCTTTGTTGTTGTGATTGTGTCATTTGAGTTTGATGTGATTGCTGTAATTGTGGATCATTGAGCGGTTTAAATGCAGCGAGAAAAACAATCATCGCAAAACCATAATAGATTTTGAATGTCATTGATGATCGCAAGCAATGACTTTTTATAGCTCTTATTTGTAGATGTCAAGCATGTATAATGGTATTTGTGACCACACGTACCTACACATTCCAGTGTGGCTTCATACGAAGTAAAATCCATTTCACACGATGTGCAAGTCATTTTGACAGATGATTCACGCACACGAGTTGAGAGTAAACAAGTGAAATTGACTGGAATTGAATGAGTATGTATTGAGTAACACAGACACTCTACTTCACACTACGTATCGTTCGATGTTTTGACGCAGCGTTAATGAGTTTTTTTTTTTTTTTTGGTTCGGCACAAAGTGAGTTTCATTTTATCGTCGAAAATTTAATTATTGCACAGTGATACATTAAAACAATATGAAATATCGATAGACGAATTGCTTATGCACGTTGTGATAAAAAAACGCGACTAAAAAATATGTAAAACAACGAAAAAGAGTGTAAATAATGAAGAGCTACAAACTAGCGCGACTCGACACACAGCTGTCAGTTTGACGATGAATAAATGTGTTTACAAAATTAGTTGCAGACTTTTTTTGTTTTATCAATATTCTTACTCTAGAAGCTGGAGAAGATGGTGCTGAACATTGAAGACAAAATGATTCACCTTCCAAAACCTCTTGCACATGTCCTTGTGCCTCACGCTCTGGAATTGTATTATGGCTAACAATCACTTCGGCAGCTTTGGTAACATTTCAGTGTGGATTTGTTGCTGTGCAGTAATACCGACCAGCATTATTTGGCGTTATTTGGAAGAACTCCAGGTAGTTCCCAACAATTCGAACATTTATAGAAATAAAATTATAATTATTCAAATTGTTGTACACAAATACCCATTAAAAACGCTCTTCTTACGATGGAAGTGGTCGATGTTCTTCACTGTGCTATTCAACATAAATTGGTCCACCACCGGTTGCATTACAAAGAATGTAGACTTGTTCACTGGTACGTGTAGTCAATGGCATTTCCGGTTGCAATACTATTTTTGGTAATTCTGTTGGAATAAGATTAGAGGTTTCAAGTCAGAATATAGTGAAAAAAAGCAAAAAATCTTTTTTTTGAAATATTTCTGGAAATGGAATGCAAAACTAAGAAAATTAGTGTTAATTATTAGTTTAATCTTTACCTAATAATGTAAATATTTTATGTAATAATGAAAAAAATAAAGTTACTTTGAAAATTGAAAAAAAAAAAAAAATGTAAGAACGATTACCTTAACGATTCGTATTGTATTTGCAATTATTCATTTTTTTTTTTAATTTGAAACACCAGTTATTTCCAAAATTTACTGAAGAAAGAAGATTACGGACATTTTCATTCAGTTTTTGATACAAAAAAATAAACTATGATGGTCTATGGATGTGATTTTTTCTTTTTGTCATATATGGGTGTGTATATTTTAAGGTCACTTAATGACATAGCTGTCCACGAACACCAACGAACGAACCGCTCGTTCGTTTTCAATGTATATTTTGTTGTAATGTACGTTCGTTCGTTCGTAATTTATGGAAATTTATTTTCTGAATGTAAACAAATATTGCGATAATAAATGTAAATTGTAAAAACTTTAAAAAAGCGGGAAAAATCGATTTAAAGTTTTCCCAATTTACATTTATTATCGCAATATTCAATGAGCGCTAATATCGTAGATTTTTCTTTATCGATTCCACCAATACGACATCTACTAAAAAACTCGCCGATTTCTGTTACTAGTGGTGTTTTAATACAGCTCGTGTAAACGTACAAAGGAACACACTGACTCCGATTCTGTGTATGTGTATGTATTACAAATTCTGCACTCAGTCGTCAATCGTAGCTGCTTGTGCAAAATTTACAATACATACGCATACACAGGATTGGAGTCTGTGTGTTCTTTTGTATTAGACGTCTGTAATACAGCCATAGCCGTATAGTTCGCTCGAGCTGTGTCAAAGCAACAGTAGTAACAAAAATCGGTATCTTTTTTAACAGATGTCGTATTCGTAGAATCGATAAAATTAATTTGTATGGGGAATATACGATACTAGTTCCCATCGGCAATATTTGTATACATTGTGAAAATAAATTCCCAAAAATTACGAACGAACGAACGTGTTCGTTGTTCGTTGTTCGTACGAACATACGAACGAACAATCCGAACAATTCATTTTCTACGAACGAACGAACGAACGTTCGTGGACAGCTATGCTTAATGAGATCATTTCTGAATATCGTTGAAACTGTTTTACTTTTAAAATTTGAACTTATTGAATTTGAAGAAATTTCTATCTTTTATTCAAAATGCAGTTACTTACATCCAATTACAAATCCGAAGAGATATGCCAAGAGCAAGCATATTTGAATGTAATTCTGCATGATTATCTTCTTTAATTTGTGCTCTATACAGTGCTGCTACTTCGTTCGGAGTCTCACTAATAACTGTAAATTTAAATGCTTGATTTCGGATCCCAAATGGAGAGATACAGCGACATTGAACTTTTTAACGAATGCTGATAACCTTTAGAATGGTATTATTAAATCTTGCCTCTTATATAATCTAACTTGGTTTGCGATTTGAAATGAT
>NW_022198189.1:0-4325 GCF_009176525.2 Contarinia nasturtii | reverse complement strand
CCAATCAATAAATTGAATTTTGGTGTACTAACCGCATCATAGAGTTTGTTCTGAATGCCTCGCACACATTCATGCCCAACACACACTCGCACACATTCATGCCCCTCACTGACACACTATGAGTTGTTTAGTCGGCAATTCCCATTAAGCCCAATATGCCAGCCCTTGGTGAATCAAAAGCCATAGCACTAAGACGTTTTTATCAACTTGAACGTCGTTTACAGGCCAAAGACGACATTAGAGAAAAGTATATCGAAGCCATGCGAGAGGAAATCTCTAACGGATACATCGAACGAGCATGGGGAAAGCCATCCACTGCATCGTATTACATCCCACATCACTATGTGGAGAAGAGATTCCGCATCGTACACGATGGCTCATGCCGCACATCGAACAGCCTATCTCTCAACGACATCCAAATGAAAGGCCCAAAGCTTCAATTTGATCTCGCCGATCAGATTATGCGTTTTCGTCGCCATCAATATGCCGTTATAGCCGACATCAAAAAGATGTTTAAACAAATCAAAGTCGACCCATCACAATGGGATCTACAACGAATTTTCTGGCGTGAAAGCCCTAATGAGCCGCTGCTTGAGTACTGGATGACGTCAGTAGTATTCGGATTGAAATCGTCAGTACATTGTTCATGCCGAGCAATGATACAATGTGCCCGTGATAACGCATTATCCTATCCAGAAGCCGCGAAAGCCATAGAAAATAATTTCTATATGGACGACGGTCTCATAGGCCATGAGACCACTAAAGGCCTTGAAGTCCTTTGCCAGGAAATTAATTTGATTATGAAATCCGGTGGATTTGATCTCCGCAAATGGCATTCAAACTCTATAGAGGTTGAAGGGCTGATGCAATCGTCTCAAAGCCGAGACGAAGTAGTCCTTGAGGACAAAGAAAAGGAAGCCACTAAGGTGCTTGGTCTTAAATGGATCAAGTCTACCGACGAACTAGCCATTCGTGTCAATGTCACTGCAGGCCAAAAATCGAAAGCCGATACCAAGCGTAAACTCTTGGCAGAAATCGCAAGCCTATATGATCCGAACGGATTCAAGACACATGGAAGTTGCAAGCCATTCCATGGGATGAACCATTACCAGAAGGTATAGCCAAAAAATGGACAGCATTCTATGCCAAACTCCATGCCTTAGCCGAGTTTCGAATACCGAGATGGTTATCGATAAAAGGAGACACACTACGTGAAATTCACGGATTTTGTGACGCATGCATAATAGCTTATGGTGCAGTGATATACGTGCGAACTATCAATGCCGATGGTCAAATCAAATGTATACTCCTCACATCAAAATCGAAAATTGCACCAATCAAGCCGGTGAGCATACCACGCCTTGAGCTGCAAGGCGCAGTCATGTTGAGCCGAATGCTTAACCATACTCTGAAAATATGCGATTTCAAAGATGTCCCTTTATATGCCTGGACTGACTCGACAATTGTGCTGTACTGGTTGAGACAATCGCCGTCAGTATTAAAAACTTTCGTCGGCCACCATTACAATGTGTGGCATGGTGATTTTTGTATGTATTGTATTTGCTTTGCTGAGCAATACGTAGGCGACTATTTAAGTTTCTTCAATATGTATGTTTTAGTATTGCCCGATGCAAACCATTGTCATATTCGTTAAGTTTAACATTTTGTAGCATAAACGTTCTCAGAACGTTTTGTCATTCGATCGTTATTTGTATTGTTTACAGTGACATCTAAATTGCGTCTCAGCCAAAAAATAAATTTTACTCGTGAAAATTTTCGAGCGATTATTTTTTTCCACTTTCGATTGGGTGTATCACAACAACAGTGTTTTGATCAACTTCATTTGGCCTTTGGCGATGAAGTACCAAGTCTTCGGACAATTTATAATTGGTACAACGAATTCAAGCGCGGTCGCCTATCGCTCATCGACGAGTTCCGCGAAGGTCGTCCAAAATCAGTTGTTGTACCAGAAAACATCGATGCTGTCAGAAATATGATAATGGAAGATCGTCATGTAACATATCACGAGATTGAGGCATCCCTGGGCATTAGTGCGACCAGCGTATTTAAGATTTTACATGAACATTTAGCTGTCAGAAAGATTTGCTCTCGTTGGATACCACATAATTTGACAATCGCTCAAAAAAAGGCTCGTGTCGATTGGTGTAAACAAATGCTCAAGAAATTCAATCGTGGTGTTTCAAAATCCGTGTATTTTATCATCACTGGTGGCGAATCATGGATCTACGCGTATGAGCCCGAAACTAAACAGCAGTCGACTGTATGGGTCTTTCAAAGTGAAGATAACCCAACAAAAGTTGTTCGAGCTCGAAGTGTTGCGAAGCAAATGGTCGCCTGTTTTTTCGCGATAATTGGTCATATGGCAACAGTTCCACTAGAGGCTCGTAAGACCGTCAATTCTGATTGGTACACCACCATTTGTTTGCCCGAAGTGTTTGGTGAAATAAGAAAAAACAACCGCCGTCGCAAAATAATTCTTCATCATGATAATGCGAGCTCTCACACATCTCATCAAACAGTCGATTATTTGACCGGTCAAAAGATCGATTTAATGGGTCATCCGCCGTACAGTCCTGATTTGGCACCCAACGATTTCTTTTTATTCCCGAACGTGAAGAATAAACTGCGTGCTCAATGATTTTCATCGCCCGAAGAAGCAGTTGATGCGTTCAAAACACACGTTTTGGAGATATCACTTTCGGAGTGGCATGAATGCTATGACAAATGGTTCGAGCGAATGCAAAAGTGTATTGATCATCATGGCGAATATTTTGAAAAACAATAAAACCATTTTCGATGAAACCCCATTGTCTTATATATGTTTTTGAAAAAACTTAAATAGTGACCCTCGTATTACTATCGCTCAACGCAGTGTTGGTGGTAATACTGTACAGCGCTGTCACAGCAAAGCAAATACAATACATACGAGTACAAAAATCACCATGCCGCACATTGTAATGGTGGTAATTTAGTAAATTACTACCAGAGTTCACAAATATTACAATTGACGCCTTCTGTGAGCGCCCAGCGAAATCTGGGCACATGTGGTGTCACAAGACAATCCAGCTGACCTAATAAGCCGAGGAATAAAAGCCGACGAGATCATAAAGTCGAAATTCTGGAAACAAGGCCCAGAATGGTTATTGAAAGCCAAAGAAGAATGGCCAACGCCCAAACTGAAATAGCGAAAGAAACAAAGAAGCCCGAGCTGAAATAGCGAAAGAATGCAAGCCACCGGAAATTCTCGCAATGATTTCATGTACGCCAATTGCCTTCCAAAAATTTAATTTATTGGAAAAATATTCCAACTGGGGGAAGATAGTCCGTATCACAGCCATAGCTCTGCGATTCGTCAGAAACACACGAATCAAAGACCCGAGAAAGCGATCAATAAGCCAAATGCTAAAAGCCGATGAACTCAGAGAGGCCACTGAGTATTGGGCCAAATGTGCTCAAGCCATTGCATATAAAGCAGAAATAGTATGCCTGAAAGCCAAAGACACTGAAATGCCTACAAAAAGCAAAATATTGTCATTAAACCCATTTCTTGACACAAATGGTGTTTTGCGTGTTGGTGGCAGATTGAAAAAGGCCTCAATCGATTACCAGCAGAAACATCCCATTATAATACCGCCCAGATCAAGACTATGTTTCTTGATTATGTCACAAGCCCACAGTGACACACTGCATGGTGGCACACAATTAATGATGGCCCATATTCGAACCACCTACAGTTAAAAAACTTCATCTCAAAATGCCCGAGATGTACACGCTATGCCAAAAGAATGCAGGAACAAATCATGGCCGATTTACCGCTTGAACGTGTCTCGCCTGCACGACCTTTTCTTAATAGCGGTGTTGATATGGCAGGCCCTTTCTATGTGCGATTGAGCGATAAAATAAAAACAAACACGCGCTCACGCACAGCTCTGGAAACAGAGTTAAAAGGATACGTAGCCGTATTCGTATGCCTTGTCACTCGTGCCATTCATCTCGAAGCCGTAATGGCCCTCACATCTGACGCCTTTTAAGCCGCCTTCCTTCGTTTTGTAGCAAAACGAGGTGCACCCGAACAAATGTTCAGCGACAATGGCCTTAACTTTTTTGCAGCCAACAAAGAGCTTTGTGAAGCCTACGAAAGCTGGCATTCAACCGAGCTACGCCGTTCCATCAACTTACAAGGTACACGATGGAAATTTATCACACCTGCCGCACCACACGAAGGTGGTCTATGGGAAGCAGCTGTGAAATCGATGAAGCATCACTTACGCCGAGTGATGGGCCCGCACAAATATACATTTGAA
>NW_022198188.1:0-1493 GCF_009176525.2 Contarinia nasturtii | reverse complement strand
GCGAAGGAACGCTGTTCGGTGCAGTTATTATTATTATTATTATTATTCATGCTCTTTGCCCAACTCAACTACTTTATCATTCACACATTTTTTAGTAAATCGCAAAGACAATCGAAAACGAGAGTTGAAGAACTAAACTTACAACTTTTGATTTAATCAAAACTATCAGTTAAATAAACGATGCCAAGGTTGGAATGAACGTGCATTGAACTGCAAATATTGCTCTCAATTTCATGCATGGAACAAATTGTTAAAGACTGGTAAATAGTTAATAGCACCATAATTCATAACAATTCAAGTGAATGCGCCATTCTTGTGCTACGTTATATTACATTGAATCAGCAAATGAAATATACTGAAATGTTCCGGATTTATGGTGACTGGACAAAAAAATAAACAAATAAAACAGTTGCGTTGCGAGATATATTTGTTATTTTAAATTCTGCTTTAAATTTTCAAGATACTATATTCTTGAATTTTCAAAAGCGATCTGGCATTGTGTGTGTGTCTTTTGTGTGTTCTATAGCGAGCCTTCGCATATCAAAGTGAAACAAAAAGCTAACGTTAACGAAATATAGTCTCTATTTCATGCGAGCAAACAATTACAGAACGTTCCATCGTCCAGAGAACGCCATATTTTAAACAAAAAATTCAAATATCTTCAAAATCTTTTTGGTATCGCTAGATGACACTCTAACCTACGACGGAAAATAAATTTGACAGTTTTCAAATCAGTGCAATGGTTATTGTACAACGAAAATATGAATTCGGAATATTTTCATAAGCGTTTTGAAGCAGTGTTTTTGCATTTGCATCCAGAAGGACCACAATGGTCGCAAGCAAAGGTCGCAAAATACATTAAAAAGTCGAAAGGGTTCGTAAATAAGTAGATCCAGCAGTATAAGCGTGAAAAAAATGTGAACGATCAGCCCAATATGAAGCCAAACCTAGCCACCTCGCCACAACAAGATAAACGGATAGTCAAGTTGTTCGATGAAAATCCAGGTATGACGTTGAATCAAGGCGTTGAACGGCTACGGCGTCTTAAAAAAGACGTCTCGAAGACCACGCTCAAAAGAAGATTGGATGTTGCCGGTGTTCGTTATCGTAGTACAACCAAGAAACTCCTTTTGACAGAAAACCAGAAGAAAAACGCATTGACTGGGCAAAGCAAAATTCAACAAGAGATTGGAGCGAAGTTATATACACTGACGAATCATTCTTTTGGCTGGTGAATAGCACTACCCATGCCTAGTCTAGAGCCGAAAAGAGAGTGGTCGTTCTCACGGTAAAGCACCCGCAAAAGGTGCATGTTTATGGTTGCTTCTGTGAAGCTGGTTTTGGAAAGTTGACCCTATTCACAGGCATTCTAAACGCCGTGAGGATGAACCAACTTTATTCGTCGACACTGTTACCCACCGCCAAGAAGTTCTATGGCAACGACAATTCGAATTGGCTTCTACTAGAAGATAATGATCCAAAAAACAAAAGTC
>NW_022198187.1:0-1214 GCF_009176525.2 Contarinia nasturtii | reverse complement strand
GTTCATCAAAAATAGGTCAACGATAACGAACTTGGCAGAATTTACATTGAATACGATAATCAACATGGGAAAAGGACATCAAACAGACACCATATATTTGGACATTGCCAAGGCTTTTGATTCTGTGAATATAAAATTACTAATTCAAAAGCTAAACATCATGGGATTAAATACGCAGCTGTTAAGATGGATCGAATCGTATTTGTCTGGACGCAGACAAATAGTCAAGATATCAGATACCAAATCTGACCCAATCGAAGTAACTTCTGGTACTGGTCAAGGTTATCCCATTGGCGCAACTTTGTTCATCATGTTTGTAATTGATCTACCATTTGTCGTGACAAAGTCATGCATCCTTTCATTCGCTGATGATACAAAAATTTCAAAATGTATAACTTCAGAAGATGACTGCATTCTTCTTCAGAGAGATTTGGATCGTGTAGCAAATTACTATGGGCGCAATTTATTAAAATTAAATGTTAATAAAACAAAAATAATATCATATCATCGTGGATCACTGAAATATGAATATAATTACAACATCGATGGCGTGCAAATTGAAAGAGTTGAAGTAATGAAGGACTTGGAAGTATTGCTTGATGTGAGGATGAATTTCAAATCACACATTGAACATGTTGCTGCAAAAGCAAAATCAAGATTGGCTTGGTTAAAATTCAACAGCAGGGATTTTGTCGACCCATGGACATTAAAACGCCTTTACTTTACATTTATTGTACCGATTATTGAGTATGGATCTGAAATTTGGACTCCACACTACGACAATATGTGCAAAAGAATAGAGTCAATACAAAAGCAATTTTTGATATATGCTCTGAGGAGAATGGCCTGGAACGATTTTAGACTGCCAAAATACGAACACAGACTACTATTTTTGCAAATGATTACTCTTGAGGAGAGACGCAAGATGGCGCAAGTGTCTTTTATTTTCAAAATTATTCACGGAGATTTAAAGTCAACTTATGTTTCAAACAGTATGAAATATTATGATTCAGCACATGACACCAGAGCAACACCACTATTTGATTTACCAATTAGAAGAACTGATTACACAAAATATGAGCCAATAAATTATATGCTTACATCATTCAACGATTATTATGCCAATAAATTGCAAAACGGTGATAAAAGTTTAATTGATTTAGAAGTAAAACAAAAATTCCGGAGTTTGTGGCGGAAATTCTAGTGCACCATTC
>NW_022198186.1:0-4754 GCF_009176525.2 Contarinia nasturtii | reverse complement strand
CAACCGCTTCGATTCAGCATCTGGGCAGCAATGCTGTTCAGACGCTGCGAATAGCTAGCGCTATTCAGATAGGAAAAAACCATCACTGATTTTGTTGCACAAAATATAAATATGGCAGTAATTGCCAACAGAAACTATTCACCACTATCTCACATATTTGAATGAACTCGCCGTAGAATTTACCGAAATTCATTCGTTTGAAAAATTCAGTTAATTTGGATATTATTATAGAATTCAGTTGTTGAAAATTTTGAATTAAGCCCCTAGTAATAAGCATTCCCACCAATATCGTTATTAGGATCGGAACCTTATAACGTTATTATGATTTTATTAACATTATTATTATCACGATAAGTTAATAAAATCATAATAACATTATTAGGATCCGATCCTAATAACGATATAGAACTTAATAATTATCATCCTAATAAAAATTTATTACGATATCGCAAAACGCAAAACTATATTTTGGATTGAACTTTTTTTTTGTAGGAAAGCAATTGTATTAAGCCAAAAAATTAAAGTCATCCCAAAACATGTTTTCTATGCATATTTCATGTAGAAAACACGATTGGAGATGATTTTGGGGCATATTAATGTGCGTCGCTGTGTGTGATGTGTCCTGTGTCCTGTGGCGTGCAAAATTTGTTAACACGATAAGTCTTCTTCCAAAAACACAATTCAAATTCTAACTTTGCAGGATGATTTGGGACTACTAGGAGACGTGCTGATTAGTTTTTGAGCAATATCTGTTGACCGGTGTAATTTTTTTTGGTCCGAATGGAGTACCCACAATCCATACATTTTACTTTTTTGATCATTTTTCAACCATTTTGGTGACACGACCGGTTTCGTGCTCAGACATGAAATTCAAAATCTGACTTTACGGGATGATTGGGCACTACGAGGAATAGATATGGTCAAATTTTCAACGACATTGATTGATCGGTGTAAAACTTAGACTCTGAAGAGGCACTTATGAGAAAAATGCCTTAAATTGATATTCTTTCAATTTGAACGCTGAAGGAATGTGTAGTGGGGGTTTTTTTTGGCATGAGAAACCCGAATTTGATGTAGTTTTAAGATGCAATAAATTTTTCACAGACTTTTCATACAAAAATCCACAAAAAATTTCATTTTTGTATGAAAGACTTGCCTTTGTGGTACCCTAATGATGTGAATCTTTGAACAGGCTATTTTTTTGATTGAAATTTCTTTAAACTTGGTGTGATTATTTATTTTGATAAGAAAATAATATTCACGAGTTTTCACGGTAATTTAAGTTACTGCAACCATACATAGACCATCATTTCAGTTTATTCCCAAAATGTCGGTTCCATGCGGAAAAGTTCATCTAACGTACGTAAGCCTCTTTATTTTCCTTGAATTTGCATCTCTTTTGGAACCTTTGCCAACACTTTTAGTTTCATATCTTTTGTAATGAATGGCTGCTTTTTCGGATATATCGGTCATGAATCTTAAAGTCGACTTCAATTCAACTGTTTTGGCCTTTGCTTGAGCAATGAAACTCCGTACTATTTGGTCGAATGTAACAGAGTCACAATTTATGACCTTGACAAGAGAATACAATTTGAATGTACTTGGATTATCTATCGTAAACGTTCACGTCTCAAATCCACAGTAATGAAATCCCTACTACCGTGCTAGATGGTTTCGACACGAGTGACGGATTTTTAAATTTATTTGAACGAGGCCATGTTACTATACTTGTCCATTACAACGTACATGTAACAGAAGAAAAACACAGTCCAAGTCCACGCTAGTGGACATAAACGATTTGAACCGTCAATGTGAACTAGATCAAGTATAGAACTTTACATAGGATCATATACGATGAATATGGATTCCAAAGTCTATTTCAAAATATCGTCAACAGTGTCGCCACCATTTGACATCAAAATTTTGACAGTAAAAATACGTGTTATTGCTGTTGTCGTTTCATTGCTGTGGTCAAAACAATAGGTTTGTGGTTTTTTATTCGATTGGGTTGTTGAATTTTGTATTTTATTTTGATCACAGATAGCCGCTTTTCGTAAGCTCCGTGCAACTGATATAATACATCAAATCACGAAGAATCGTCGCCAACTGCAAACACAAGATAAACGACTAACGGTCATTTTCGCAGGAAAACCGTAAAACCTTGATTCACAAATGATTACATTTTAGGGATGCGAATTAAAAGTAAAACAAATGGAATACACATTAAAAAAAATTCAAAAAAAAAAATCCAAAACAAACAAATCTTCACCAGAAACATCGCATCACAATAACGTCCATTTGAATAAAAACGTGAAATCATTAGTCTGCAACTCGCAAGAACTTAGACGGAATTGACGTCATTCAAAATGTAAACGTAGTTACGCAATAGTATCCATTTGCCAAACAAGCTCTATTTTACTTGTCTGACGTTGGAAACATCATTTCGTGTAAAATACGAAAAAAATTGTGTGTGAACAAGAAGCTTCTTGTACTCTTTATTATTGGAGTAAGACGATATTTTTATTTATTTATTTATTTATTTTCACAATTGAACATGAATTGAATGTCTGTTATAATCATCAAGAATTTCGTTTAACACGATGGAAAGAATTTGAGAATGACGTCAAGCTAATCGTGGAGTTTTCTCCGTTCCAATTAAAAACCTTGCCCAAATAGTGCGTTGAATTTTATATCTGCTTATAATTGATTTCAGTTCATGTAGTTGAATTGATAATTCTGACTGTTTTTGGTTCATGTCATTCAGTTCTTCGAGTAGCTCATGGTGAATAATTGATGTTACATTATTAGGATTAGTTTCACCTTTCATTTTAGCGAAACATGATCTGCAGTTAACGATTTGTGGTCCGTTTGCCTGATATCTTAAAAAAGCAACACGTTCCACAACTTTGTCAAATTTCTTTTTCAATCGATCATATTGTGCGGTCATTGTGGGCCAGGATTTTTTAAACAGTTCAGCGTCTCGCTTTTTGAAGGGCTTGACGTTCCAGTCGTTGAATGAAGCATCAAATGACTCACAAAATTCGTTATCATATTCACTGGGTGAATCAAAATTCAGTCCGGTGATTATCTCATCATGTAATTTGCTGAAGGTTTCCATTTGCATAAAGTTAATTTCACTGATTTGCTTCGATATGAAAGCTCGGGCAGGCATTCCTTGAATTTCCATCCCATTGGGAACATTCGATAAATATAGTTCTCTCTCTTCTTCCGACAAAAATGGTATCATGTCTTGGAGGTTAAGTTCGGGTGTATTCGGCTTTCTTTCGTAAATTTTTAGCATGAAATCTATGTTTGGGATCCATTTGATTTTAGTCGCTTTTACCTTGTCACGAAAACTGTCTGCAACATTCTCGAACGTTACAGGTTCACAGTTAATCTGGATAAATGGAAGATAAACATTGTTTAATTTAAAAAACGAGCAAAATTTGTTAACACGATAACTCTCCCTCCAGAAAAGTTATTCAAAATCTGACTATACAGGATGATTGGGGGTCGCGAGGAATAGAAATCATTAGATTTTGAGCGACTTTGATTGATGGAAAAAAAAATCCAAAAAATCCAAAAGGATTAAATTCTAATACTGAATATATGGAAAAAATCCCCAAGTAGAATATTAAAACAATACTTAAAATAAATTGTTTGAATTCATTTTGTTAGTTGTCATCGATTTCACGGAGCAAAACATATACACAAGTACAGTAGAAAAGAGAACTATCAGTTGTAGCTGAAACAATAAATATACACAAGCATCACAGCAGAGTAAAATATGCTGAACAAATATTGAAAACCCCAATACATGCGCGAATTCAAACAAATAATTTGTTACAAATTATTTTAAGTATTGTTTCAATATTCTAATTGGGATTTTTTATATATTCGGGATTAGAATTTAATCCTTTCGGATTAAAAAATTCCAAAAAGATTTATTTCTAATCCCTTAAGTTTTACAGTGTACCTATGAAAAACAGTCCATTTTCGTCCAAAAGTCATACTTAATGTAGACTTAAACACTCAAAAATATGTATTGTGAGTTTTTTGGCACGAGAAAACCGAATCCGAGGTTAGTTTTGAGATACAATCAATTTTTGATACATTTTCCTTGAAAAAATCACAAAAAATTGAATTTTTGTATGGGAGCCATGTCTGTATGCTACCTTAATGACGTGAAACTTTGCACAGACTATTTTTTACACAAAAAAGTAACATTTTGAAAGTTTGAAGAGATTTCAATCAAAATTAGGGGTACCTCCCATACAAAATTTTCCCTTAAACCCTTTTTCGTGAAAAAAATAACCTGTACAAAGTTTCAAGCCATTAAGGTAGCATACAGACATGGCTAAAATTTTTGTGACTTTTGTATGAAAAGTGTTTGAACAAAATTAACGTCAGACATATTTTTTATAGTGTTTTGTTAGAAAATAGAATACTTTCAAATGCCATACAAATGGGTTCATCATGAAAGTGTGAAAAATCTTTTGCGAGTACTTCTGTTATTAAATTAAAGAATATTTCGATGCCGAATATATAGCTTAATAAAATACGCATCTACCACCGTGCGGAAAAGTTCGTCTTACTCCTGTAAGACTCTTTATTTTCAATTTATTTCATTTCGGTCAGTCATTTTGGAAACTTATTGACTTTAAATCAGTGATGGTTTTTTCCTATCTGAATAGCGCTAGCTATTCTCAGCGTCTGAACAGCATTGCTGCCCAGATGCTGAATCGAAGCGGTTG
>NW_022198185.1:0-4082 GCF_009176525.2 Contarinia nasturtii | reverse complement strand
ATCAACAGTATGCGACAAGGTTTAATCACATTGACATGAATACTTATCCCAAGGAACAATTGTTAGCGCAAATCACCCATTACCAGGCCCAAGTTTACGGTCGAATTTGGGGTAGCATTCGTGTGTAGTTTCAGTCAATTTTACCGTCGCAATGGAAAGAAAAAAAGAAAAGAAAGCACAATTCAATTAGACTGATATGAAAAAATTGACTTGATTCATAATCATCATTATGCTATTGTATATGCAATAGACTCCACTTACCGAGTACAATTTATACCAAGAGGTACTCGTACTTTGGCAAGGCCACAATTTAATCAAGCCTAGCGAACTAACAAATAATTGTTATAAACTAATTTCTAAATTTAGTATTGTTTGAATGTTGTTGAATGAGGGCTGCTACTACTGCGGCTGCAGATGTCCATTGTTGACATTCTGATTCTGACCTCGATACAACGGCAATGGCTGATTGTTGTCAACACGGCGTGGTCTCCGTACATTTGGATGAATTGTCCGCTTGAACACCACGCATTCACCTACCGAATGATACATAACAAAAACACATTAGATGTATAACAATTGCTTCAAAATTTGTATCAATTTCAATTGATTGCATACCTTTGTAAAAGATCAGCTTCGCTGCTGCGATATCACGGTGCCATACAGTTGTGAGCGTTGGTTGTGCTCCGGCAGCTCCCTCGATTTCAACGTTTGCAACATTTGGTAGCCATGTTTTGAAGAAGCGTTGCTTCTTTGACACCAAACGACCTGCATTCGGTCCATCTCGAAGAGTTGCAGCAATGACATCGCCTATATCACGCATCTCGCGCCACATTCGTTCAATTGTTCGTCGCATTTGTAGTAATCGTTTGCTCACATTGGTTACGATGGTTCGTGGTAGTCCAACAATTGGATTTGGTACACAACCCACACATGTCTTGTATCGATCACGTCGAGTTTGTTGTGGAAATCGTTTGAAACACAATGGACAATGTTGTGATGTCATGTACTCATCGACCATTCGAATGATGCAATTGCCACGTTTCATAATGGCCGCAAGCAGCTTCCGTGTGCCTGGACATCGCACATGTTTCTTGATCTTAATCGGCGAATTAGCTGGTGTTGATCCGCTGGCTCCCATGTAGAAAATTGATGGTTGATTGTGAACCATTTTGCATGCCGTTTTGTCGATTGCACGAACCGATTCGATATGCTTGTCCAGTCCCAAGCGTGCATACTGTTTGGTTGAGTATGTTTCAATGCCATCATTCATTACACGTAATCGATGTTCAATGTACGAACGCCATGATGGTCCTTTTGGCGATGGCATTTCACCAATCATAGCTGCAATTCGATTACGATCGGCTTGCTCTTCGAAAGTAAACAATCTTGTGATTCGTTCGGCTTTTGCATTACGTAGGCCTTGTTTCGCATCCCAGTGATATCGCTTGCTGGATATACGCAAATTCACCTAACAAAATGAAAACAACAAAAACAACATTGTATTCACAATCACAATCGCTTTCATTCATTATTAAATGACAAATTTACCTCTTCTTTGGTATGCAAATCTCGTCGTACGGAAGCGTTCCACGTTCGCATACCCGGATCACATCCAACAGCATATTTCAACTCATTGCTGTCATACATTGCCTTGATTTCGTCATCTGTTGTCTCGACTGGTGGTACTTTCGGTTTTTTGTACATCAACGATACAGATACGCCATCGGAACAAATTTGAGAATCGAATTCCTTTTTGTTGTGCACAAGTTTGAGAATTTTCTCCACATCGAAGAATAAATTCCAACTTAGGATTTTATTTGTGCGAAATTCGTTGCTCGTGATGTTTTTGAAATTTGTTGTTCCGTCTTTACGTGTCCGTTTACCGCACTTTCGAGGCACCAATTTCGCATTCGATAGGATAACGTACAATGCGTCGGTGTCAATTCGAATGTGTCGACGCTGAAAAGTGCACATCGGCACAACGACAAAGTTTTTTATTTGTGGTTTATCGCGACGATCTTCGTATGCAAAGTGAAAGTTTCGAATATCGCGCTGAATTTCCGACCACATGCGAATCGACTTGAACCAATCCTCTTTCACAAAGTCACGGATATTGCAATCGTCCGGTGCTCCCAACCAACGCAATTCATCCAATAGTTCACCCAATCGCATCTCACGTTCAACGTCGCCAATTGCGGTGTTTCGACGACGATAAGTATAATTGATGGCATTTTTTATATCTTCCTCGTCGTAGTATGGCAATTCGAATTCGATCATACCGTACAAATTGTTGAAATAATTGTACTTGATGGCGTAGTCGTTGAGTTCGAATGCTCTCATTTTAAAAAACTTCCGCAATCGAGACTCGCAATGCGTTGTCAGGTTCGTTTTGACATTGTCGTAGTACTGCTCCCATATATATTTAAAACCGTTCCCGAACCCACCGTTTGTGGGCCAGTCAATGTGTGCAGCGTCGACAATGTTGCGGAAACCAGGTAACATAAGCGATATGTTACCAATGTTATCGACAAGAACGGCCTTAAAACAGTTGTGTATGATCGTTGATGGTTCATCGGTTTCAAAAAAATCATAGTTGAAATCGTCGAGTGCTTCATTGACCTATTCAAGAAACACAGAACACATAGAGAGAGAGAGACAAACAATCAAATCGATTCATATAAATGGATCGCATAGTGCCGAAAAAATGATGAAATAATGACGAAAAATAAAATTTGGTCAAAGAAATGTGTGTACTTACCTTCATCAAAAATAGTAACGATGCAAGGCATGCGATCTTCGTAGCCTTCACCGATAAGTACGAAATGATTGCGACAATTACATCCCGATATCGTTCACGGATAATTGATGGCAGTCCTTGCTTTATACACCTTTGGTCGGCGTTTGGATCAGCCTTCTTGTGACGACCCATTTTGCAGTCTATTTCAAAATTTAAAAAAAAAACGGAAAAAAGAAAGAAAAAATGCGTTAAATAATTATATAAACAATTGAAGGCTACACACAACGTCAAATCGCACTTTCAAAGCACAAAACACACACAATAGAGAGTACAACAATAACAATGATTGAATGGCCAAACAGTTTAAATCAACTTGCCTTGTGAGGATTTTTCGCTAAACTGAATTCGATTCGCAATATTCTGACAGTCAAAAATCCAATGGCATCAAATTCGAAGTTAATACACAGTCAAATTCACACAACAAAGCCATATAAAATGAAGAATGCACTTCCACACAAATAAAATGAACTTCCTATCAATTCGATACAAAATACACTGTAATGCCGCTTTGATTTCTTACTGTGTGACTTTGGAAATGTTCTGTTATTTTAAAAACAAAACAAGAACAAGCACAAAATTCACCGTAAATAAATCTATTCTTTGCAAATTTACAATATATACGTTGAAATTAGAAGAAAGAATTCTGTTTGTTTGAACTAAAAATCCACGATGCATTCTCAAAACAAAGCACATTTTAAAATGTAAACAAAATTATGATGTTTGCATCTTTTTTCAAAGTGACGATGGTTGAACGGCAACTGTCAAATTCAATTCGAATGTCTTTCAGATTTCGAAATTAGAAATTCATATACGTTCATGAATACGAAAGTATTTGAAAAAATAAATGCCAAGTGCCGTTTAAAAAAAAATTCTTCTGCAGGAAATTAAATCAAATCACTCAAATCTAATTTGTTTGCAGAGAATGGATTTTCTTGCGGTAAATAAATCATTAAATTTGAAATACAAAAACTTAACGTACAATACACATATTGGGTGGCGATCATATTATACGGTCAGAGTATGTTTTTGTATGGTAGTAAACAAGTGGAACGAATCATTCCATTGGAAGTTGTAAATATACTGGAAACTACACACAAAATCTACGTTCCATTTGACACGGAAATGACCACTAAACCGGGCCGAAGCGTTACATTTTTTAACGTTAAAATGTCCTAAAAACGTTACATATTTGTCCGTTGGGATTAATATATTGAAATAACTTCCATTTTTTTTTCTCCCATTACTTCCAGGTATACGATCTATGATGAACATCTCATAGACATAG
>NW_022198184.1:0-5581 GCF_009176525.2 Contarinia nasturtii | reverse complement strand
TTTTTGACAAAATACACTGTAAAGCAACACCCCGGTAATTTTGAACGTTGTTTCTATCGCCGTTTTTGTAGACTGGTCAAATGACAAATGACGTTCTCCATATCTGCGGGACAGAGGCAGTTTCAAGTGATTCTTTAACAGTGTTGAGATTGGCACCTGCAATGAAACCAAACAATGCTTGATAAATTTGTTTGGAATTTCATCAGGACCACAGACAAGATCATCCGGAAGCATGTCAATTTGTTGTCCAACAAGCTCTTCAGTTATTTCAATCGGTGATATTTCAGCACAAATGTCGCGAATATTTTCAATCTCCGTGTTGTCATATCGTAGATCTCCCATCAAAGAGCTGTAGGCTGAGGCAAAGTGCTTTGCAAAGAAACCAGCGATTGTAGACTGGTCATCTGCCCTCATATCCATATAAGACATCTCATGCGGCAGATCATCACTTTTCCCTTTTATGTTATTCACATGTCTGAAAAACTTCTTTGGATCATCGTCTATCAGATTCTCCATCTCAATTCTGTAATCCTTGAGTGCTGACCGTGCACTGTGTTTATATTCTCTTCTTAATTGTTTAAAATTTTCTACTGATTCAATTGTGTTGACCTTATTTTTAATCCGATGAGCTTTGCTGACTTTGTTTTTCATCTCGATAAGTGGCTTGTTAAATCATATTGGTTGCTTCCTGATGATTTTTATTTTTAACTGGACATGAGTTACGATTGTTGATTTATTTACATCAAAAATTGAAAAAATATTTTTTTTTAAATTTTTTTAAATATGTAACTGTGTATTTTGTCACCGCCTGCATGTGGCACAACCCGGACATATGCATATCGTTGGAAAGGTCTTGAAGCTATCGAATGGTATCATTTTTGGTTAAAAAATTTCAATGTGGGATGGCCAAATTGGCCAAAAACTACAAATTTACCGATTGGCCGGACACATGACGTACATAATCTCGAAAACTAGTCAAACTTGATGCATTGAAAATTTCACCGATTTTAGGCCCAAGTTAAAGCTTAAAAACGCCGCATAGCTTATATGTCAGAAAATTTTTGTGTTCAAGATATGGCCTTTGACATGTAAATTTCATCGATTTATGCCCCATTCAAAGATAAAAAAAGTGTTGTGGTATATACACCACTAAAAATCGGCCGTTCCCATTATGAGCCATAATTTATGACATTTGAAGCCAAAAATAACCTAAAAGTCCATATTTTAATTGTATATCAAAATTATTCAAACTCAACTACTTAATTATTATTGTGTGGAGATGTTTTGAATCTTTAATTTGGAAAATTACTCTTACATAATTACTGATATCAAATAAAAAACTTCTGACGAGGTGAAGAGCGGAGTGACGAAACCAAAATGTGAAACACAAAATTTCGGCTATCAATTTTGCCACGTTCCGAATATACAAATGTATTTTAAGTTTTTAATCACAGTACACAGAGAAATTATCTATCATTTATTTTCGTCACAAAATTGATATCAGAAATTTTGTGTTTCACATTTTGGTTTCGTCACTCCGCTCTTCACCTCTTCAGAAGTTTTTTATTTGAGTTGCATTTTACACAGATTACCAATATAGATACTTTGTGTAATATTTGTCATTTTTGTGTAACAATATTTTCTCGTATTAATAAACTCCTCCTAAAGGCAGAAATATGCATTATAGGATTAAGTTACTTTACGAAATGAAATATATTTCGGTTAAAATAATTTTATCACATTTTGTCTCCTATTAATATATAGGTACCAATTGAGTTCCTTCGACCACAACAAGAAACAGCAGTGCACATTGGCGAATTTATATTATTCTATCGAATTTTGCCGATACGTCTAAAGGTTGAAAAACACTTTTTTGCCAACAGAAAATCATTCACAATGAAATGCGAAGCAACAGTTGGACATTATACACATTTAACCCGATCGAAAAATGCACGCGTTTTCATTGTATCTACCGATGACTTGACAAATCAGAAACTAATCAATTCAAAAAGTGAAGCATCATTGACAGGTAATAAAGAGAAGTATTTTTTGTTATACACAATCCTCATTAGATCTTTAATTTAATTTATAACAAAAATCTACAGTTTGATTTTATATATATATATGCGATATGAAGTTTTTCGAAATCAATGCTTAAATACCCCCAGGAATTACGCCAGTAATGTGCGAGCTACATTTTACAGGGGGAAGGGGGGGTTATTTTTCAAAAACAAAAACTTCTCTAGCAAATCAGACAAATTTTCGTTTTTTTTTTTTTTTGGAAGTCAATTTTTGAGGCAAAAATCAGCAAATCGAAAGAATTTTCTCCGCGAAAAACCCTAGCAAATCGGAAAAATATCTCTCGGAACCAAAAACCCTAGCAAATTGAAAGAATTCTCCTCAGTTTTCTACATTGATGAGCTAAAAAAAAAAGGTCTTCCATTTTTTCGTGAAAAACCCTTCACAGGGGGGGGGGGTAAACTGTAACAGCTGATTCGGAAAGAATATTTTCGTAAGAGCGCACAAAATTGCTCTCCGCTGCATAAACAAGTCACACTTCAACCATAATACCGAAGTCATAGCTGACAACAGCGCACCAAAAGACCATTTTTCATTTGATGCAGCCGTTTTCGAGAAAATGGTGGTGTGACATTGCCCCACCTGGTGAATTTGTCCCACGTATTCGTCCTAGCAGACGATTAATTTTGGCACATCCCAAGTTTCCCATTCTACAATTCTATAATTTTTTTATTTTCAATTTTCACTAATTTCTAAAACACAAAAGTAATTGAAATTGTTTTTTTTTTTCAGTGGTCCGATCTAAAACATTAAACGTATTCATATTAGTTTGTTTATTAGTAGCAATACATTTAAACTAATAATGAAACGAACTCCTAACATGAAAAAGGAATATTTAAGTTGAAGAAATTACAAGTGAAGAAATTTACAAATGTTAGAGACAACAGCTAAGAGGAAGATAAAGAATTCAAACAGCAATATATATTTTATTTGGTAATAATTCACTCATAATCAAGGTTTATATTGACTTTGAAATTGTTTATTGTTTTTAAAGAGCCTTTTTTCAGAGACATTCGGCTCAGGGGAGCGACGTGAAACGTACGATTAAAAACTTGACATCAGAGCTTAACTAAAAATGGTACAAACTCTCAATAGATGGCGCTTATAAATCGACAAAGACACTTACATTTTATCAGAAGAAAAATGAAAAATATTGAAATATTTTCAAAATATTTAATTTAATGATTTTAATTTGAATAAATTTAAATGGAGTGACTTCTAGTGCTTCTCTGATTAAATTGGTTTTAAAGTACTATAGAAAATATCAAATGTGATATTTGTTGTGTCGAAATGTTAAATTTTTTTGTATTGGTTTATTTTCAAAATGCACAGAAGTTTTTTTTTGGTGGTTTATTGAATATATTTTAAATAAATACAATATGATTAAATTCTTGCATCAAGCAGTTTTGAAAGAGATAAATAATAATTTTTATAAAAAGATTTCATTTATTCATCTATTTTCTTTCAAATATTTCTCAATTCTCAGCTTTACCGTCGATAAATTTACTTCTAAATCAATCAAATTAGTATCACAATTCGGTATTTTCTTTGTATAATAATCATTGAATGTAATAAGCATATAATTAATTGGTTCATATTTTGTGTAATCACTTCCTTTAACTGGAATATTAAAAAGCGGTATTGCACGGGTATTATGCGCTGAATTATAATAGTTTAAACTGTTTGATATATGAGTTGACTTCATATCTCCATTAATAATTTTGAAGATGAAAGACACTTGCGCCATCTTCCGTCTTTTCTCCAGCGTAATCATTTGTAGAAACAGCAGTCTATGCTCATATTTTGGAAGTCTATAGCCATCCCAGTTCATTCTCCTTAGCGCATAAAGTAAAAATTGTTTTTGTATTGACTCTATTCTTTTGCACATATTGTCGTAGTGTGGATTCCATATTTCCGATCCATATTCGATTATTGGTAATACAAATGTAAAATAAAGGCGTTTAATTGTCCATGGATCGACGAAATCCTTGCCGTAGAACTTTAACCAAGCCAGTCTTGATTTGGCTTTAGCCGTGACATGCTCAATGTGTGATTTGAAATTCATTTGCACATCAAGCAACACTCCCAAGTCCCTTATTATAAAGACTCTTTCAATTTGCACGCCGCCTATGTTGTGTTTGTATTCATATTGCAGTGATCCCCGATGATATGATATGATCTTTGTTTTGTTTACATTTAGTTTTAATAAATTGCGTCTATAATAATCCGCTACACGATCCAAGTCATTTTGAAGATTAATGCAGTCATCTGTTGAGGTGATACATTTTGAAATTTTTGTATCATCAGCGAATGAAATTATGGTAGAATTGGTCACGAAGAAAGGTAGATCAATTACAAACATAATGAACAAAGTAGCGCCAATGGGATATCCTTGACCCGTCCCAGAAGTAACTTCGATTGGGTCGGATTTGATATCTGCAATCTTTACAATTTGTCTGCGACCAGACAAGTAAGATTTGATCCATTTTAACAGCTGCACATTCAATGCCATGATTTCAAGTTTTTGAATAAGTAAATTTAAGTTAACCGAGTCAAAGGCCTTGGCTATGTCTAAATAGATGGCGACTGTTTGATGTCTTCTTCCCATGTTAATAATAGTTTTTGAAGTAAATTCCACTAAATTTGTTATAGTTGACCTGTTCTTGATGAATCCATGCTGACTTTCGTGTACTATGTTCTTCAAATATAGATTGGGATGATCTGTGACGATTGAATCAAGAATTTTTGATGTAATGCACTGCAAAGCAACACCGCGATAATTTTGAACGTTGTTCCTATCGCCGTTCTTGTAAACTGGTCTGACAAATGACGTTCTCCATAACTGCGGTACTGTGGCAGTTTCAAGTGATTCCTTTAATAGTGTTGATATTGGCTCCTGTAATGAAATCAAACAATGCTTGATGAATTTGTTTGGAATTTCATCAGGACCACAGACAAGATCATCTGGCAGCATGCTTATATGTTGACCTACATGCTCCTCGGTTATTTCGATCATTGATATTTCTGCACAAATATCACGTATTTTTTCTATTTCCGAGCTGTCATATCGCAGATCACCTTCTAAAGAGCTGTAAGCGGTGCCAAAGTGTTTTGCAAAAAAACTAGCAATTGTTAATTGATCGCTTGCTTTTTCATTCAAATAAGTCATCTCATGTGGTAGATCTTCACTTTTCCCTTTTTTGAAATTCACGTGCTTGAAAAATTTCTTTGGATCATCATCTATCTGTTTCTCCTTCTCTATTCTGTAATCTCTGAGAGCTGAGCGTGCACATCGTTTATATTCCCTTCTTATTTCTCTGTAATGTTGGTTGTAGTTCTTGTTAATCTTGTGAAGTCCCAGTTCATAGCAACTATCCAGCACAATCTTCTCTTTTTCACTGGCTGCATTGATAGCAATTGCAATGTCTGGGTCCTCATTTTCATCAACAAACCATATCAATTTCGGCAGATTAAAGTCTCCGGACACAATCAAAACATCATT
>NW_022198183.1:0-2748 GCF_009176525.2 Contarinia nasturtii | reverse complement strand
ATGCGCGCAAAGATACTGCATACGCGTTTCCCTAATGGAAATTGTACTATTCATTTTGCTGCTATGGTGTCTTTAATATTCAACATTCCAAGTTACATCGAAAAGGAGTGTTGCACCAAAAAACAAAAGAAATTTGCAGTTGCCAGATTGAACAGTGAAACGTTTGGAAATAATTTTGGCAATTTGGAAACAGCAATACTAGACAACTTTCCAGATTCGACGAATTGCAAACAATGTAAACGCCCGAATATTTCCAGAAAATTTTGTGACAGTGTATTTGTGGAGGTAAAATGAAATGTTTTATTTGTTAGAGTTTTTAAAGATTCAATTTACTAACAATATTTTTTTTATTCTGCAAATGATTACTCTTGAGGAGAGACGCAAGATGGCGCAAGTGTCTTTTATTTTCAAAATTATTCACGGAGATTTAAAGTCAACTTATGTTTCAAACAGTATGAAATATTACGATCCAGCACATGATACCAGAGCAACACCACTATTTGATCTACCAATTAGGAGAGCTGATTACACAAAATATGAGCCAATAAATTATATGCTTAGAACATTCAACGAATTTTATACCAAAAAATCGCAAAACAGTGATAAAAATTTAATTGATTTAGAAGTACAGGGGGAGGAAAAATTTTTAAGCCTGACATCTAGACGGCACTATATACAAATTGTTCTTGTGCTGTAATTGACGTACGAACTGTCAATAGTATTGCAGAAAAAAATTGAGTTGATATCTGTCGTCGTTTGTTTTCAACAGCATTGCATATCAAGTAACCTCGATATTTTTGAAAAAATGGATAAAATCGAATATCGTGCGGTGATTAAGTTTCTCACAAAAGAAGGTGTGACACCAAAGGATATCAATGATCGCTTGCGTGCTGTTTATGGGGTCCTTGCCCCATCGTATGCCACAGTAAAACTATGGGCAAAACAATTCAAGTGGGGTAGAGAATCATTGGAAGATGATCCTCATACAGGTCGACCAATTGAAGCAACAGCTTCAGATGTAGTGCAAAAAATTGAACATGACGTGCACGAAAATCCTCGAATGAGCAAGAAAGTGTTAGCAGCAATGTTTGACATCTCAGAGAAGAGTATTTACAACATACTTCATGAAAAATTGCACATGAGATAGGTTTGCTCGCGATGGATTCCAAGAACGTTGAACAAATCACAAAAAGAAGAACGAATTGCTGCTGCATACGAGTTTCTCGAGTTGTTGGAATGGAATGAAACGGACACATTTGAGCGAATAGTGACTGACGATGAAACCTGGATCCACTACTATGCTCCAGAGCTCAAATCACAGACGATGGAATGGCACAAACGTGGTGAACCAGCATCGAAAGTGCCACGCAAACAAATTGCCACAAACAAAGTAATGGCCTCTGTATTCTGGGATGCCAAAGGCATATTATTGGTTTAATTCCTTTCAAAGAATATCACAGTCACGGGCTATTATTATGCACAACAAATGCATAGATTGCGTAAAGCGATCAGAGAAAAGCGTCCTGGTTTGCTCACTCGAAAAGTTCTTCTTTTGCATGACAATGCACCGTCTCACAAATCATTGCTGGCACAAGCTGCCATCAGGGAATGTGGGTTCGAACAACTCCACCATCCACCGTATTCTCCAGATCTGGCCCCCAGCGACTATTTCCTGTTCCCAAACACCAAAAGATATCTAAAGAAGAAGCAATATGAGTCCGAAGAAGAGATATCGAACGATATTTTCAACGTATGGGAGGACAAAGATGCCGAGTGGTTTGAAGGAGGAATTAAAGCATTGAAGCATCGATATGAAAGTGTCATTCGTGTTCATGGAGACTACTTTGAATAATAAATATAGTCATTTAAAAATACAATGTGTGTTTCTATATCAGGCTTAAAAATTTTTCCTCCCCCTGTAAATTTATCAACAGTAAGACTGAGAATAGAGAATTATTTAAAGCAAAGCAGATAATTAAGAGATATTTGTTATGGATTGTAGAAATTTTGAGCAGTTGGAAAGTTGATTTATGAAATTTATATTGTTATTTACATGAAAGGAAAGAAACAATAATTTTTCATATTTTCTCTCAAAAATGCTTGATAAAAATCAAATTGTATTATATTATATTTGTTTAATTAAATTATTTTCAATAACAATAAACCACCAAGGCGAAGTAACGCTGTTCGGTGCAGTTATTATTATTATTATTAGATTTTTTCTACTGAAGGTGCAACTAGTGATTTTGAAGTAAGCAACCAACACCAGATATGAGAAATTCAGGGTTTTACCCCCCACCTAGCTTGGCCACGTCCGGATTAGCGAGCCGACATATGAACCATCCGCAAGCCCATTGCGGTGCCAACGGATTGGCGAGCCGACCGTGTTTAGTGTCTTCCACAGTAAACTTTGTCCATGCCCTAATAAGGCTACTTTGTTAACTAACTAACTAAGCCTATCATTACAAGGATACAAAATAATAGGAATATCTACGACATCAAATCCTCAAGGAATTTCGATTGATCTAGTGATAATCCCTGGAATTGTAAGTTCAGCGTTGAAACAAAATTGTTCACGGTAGGAAGTGATGATGTACCGGTACTACCGAACAAAGACTTGGACACAAAAAGTGTATTTGTATCATATCGAAATAAATTTACCGGAAATGTCGCGTCTTTGAATATGTTTTTGTCCAAAAATGAAAAAAATGCACCCAACTTTGAAAATAGATGATACAATAAAGAGTT
>NW_022198182.1:0-3908 GCF_009176525.2 Contarinia nasturtii | reverse complement strand
GCAGCTGTTAAAATGGATCAAATCTTACTTGTCTGGTCGCAGACAAATTGTAAAGATTGCAGATATCAAATCCGACCCAATCGAAGTTACTTCTGGGACGGGTCAAGGATATCCCATTGGCGCTACTTTGTTCATTATGTTTGTAATTGATCTACCTTTCTTCGTGACCAATTCTACCATAATTTCATTCGCTGATGATACAAAAATTTCAAAATGTATCACCTCAACAGATGACTGCATTAATCTTCAAAATGACTTGGATCGTGTAGCGGATTATTAAAGACGCAATTTATTAAAATTAAATGTAAACAAAACAAAGATCATATCATATCATCGGGGAACACTGCAATATGAATACAAATACAACATGGGCGGCGTTCAAATTGAAAGAGTCTTTATAATAAGGGATTTGGGAGTGTTGCTTGATGTGCAAATGAATTTCAAATCACACATTGAGCATGTCACGGCTAAAGCCAAATCAAGACTGGCTTGGTTAAAGTCACCCAGTACAAATCCGTCGAACAAGTCGACGACAGCGATTTGACAGGTGTACCACGCGAGAAACTATCAATCCCTATTAACAAAACTACAATTGACAGTTATTGTATTGAATTTTGTACGGGATTTATTTATTATATAAATATAAAAAAAAAAACAATGTGAAATGTGAGTAAAAAAGATAAAAAATTAATGTCGTGACGAATTATGTGAAAAAATAAATATTATATTTCAATTACTCAGCGGAAAGTATGCTTGAATACGCGTATACCGCTGCAAAGCGGTACCAATATATACAAACACATAAAGGTCGACCCGTTTTAGATAATATTTCTATTTTTTACACCTAATGACGGCTCATCATTTTTGTTTTTATTTTATTAATAAAACTAAATTAAAATTTAAAAATGTAAGTTTTTTTACGAATGCGATTGCGTGGTTTCATTGCTCTGCTGTTCAGCAGCAGCAGGAACATATGGAGGTTAGGTGTCCTCCTGAGTCAATTTTATTGTATTATTTTTTTGTTGTTCTTTTATTTAATGCACGTTTGAAAAATTAACAAAAAACAAATGAGGAAAATTGATTTATTGTTTTATTTTATTTAAAATATTTTCATTTATAAGTTTCATCGTTGTTCCAAATTTTCTGATATTTGTATCAAATGTGGAACAAAAGAGTATCATATAGCGAACACAGCAGAACAATAAAACCACGCAATCGCATTCGTAAAAAACTTACATTTTTTAATTTAATTTCAATTTTAATTTAGTTTTATTAATAAAATAAAAACAAAAATGATGAGCCGTCATTAGGTGTAAAAAATAGAAATGTTATCCAAAGTGAGTCGACCTTTGTGTGTTTGTATATATTGGTACCGCTTTGCAGCGGTATAGACGTATGAAATCACACTAGCCGCTGAGTAATTGAATTATAATATTTATTTTATTACATAATTCGTCACGATATTAATTTTTTTATCTTTTTTGTTCACATTCACATTCTTTTTATATATTTCTAAATAAATAAGTCTCCAACAAAATGTAATACAATAATTAATATATAACGTGCTTGACAGCAGATTTCGATAGGGACAACTAATAACATTTGTGATTTGACATCTCGGCCGCGGTTTGGCCTGTCTGGTTAAAGTTCTACGGCAAGGATTTCGTCGATCCATGGACAATTAAACGCCTTTATTTTACATTTGTATTACCAATCATCGAATATTGATCGGAAATATGTGCAAAAGAATAGAGTCAATACAAAAACAATTTTTAATTTATGCCCTAAGGAGAAAGAACTGGGATGGCTATAGACTTCCGAAATATGAGCATAGACTGCTGTTTCTCTAAATGATTACGCTGGAGGAAATACGGAAGATGGCGCAAGTGTCTTTCATCTTCAAAATTATTAATGGAGATATGAAGTCAACTCATATATCAAACAGTTTAAATCGAAGCCGTGGTCTATCTGTGACCGAAAACACTGACGCCCTCCCTGATTGCATTAAATCGAACTAATTTGTCCCAAATGTTTGTGTTGCATCTAACAGATGGCGCTCGCATATTCACAATAACAAAAGTCCATTTAAAAAGTCTAAAAAGTACAGGAAAATAATTTAAGAAAGGAACAATAAATAAATTTTAAAACGTTTTTTAATGGAAATTATTTTTCTTTGTAATTTTGTGAGATTTACTTTTCTCAATATTGAAAAATATTAAATTAGAAAAATAAAATGGTTAACATAACCTCACTTTTTTGTCACAATGATAACAAGTTGATTGCTCAAAAAATCTACAAAACACCAGAAAATATTTACAAAATGTAAATATATTTTTAAATGTTAATTTATGTGAACATTAATATCATTTTCATTTTTGTGGGATTTGATTATAAAATATTCGAAAATAACTAAATCAAAAAGTGTGCAACATAGCCTCACTTTCAATTAGGCAATTGTTGTAATGGCGTTTTTGAAGCAAATAAATTAGTTTTTATTCTTTCCCAAAGTGTTATGTTTCTATTTGTATTAGACGTCTAATAAATTGCGTAATTGAAAGTGAGGCTATGTTCCACACTTTTTGATTTAGCTATTTTCGAATATTTTCAATTCCAAACCCAGAAAAATGAAAATGATATTAATTTTCACTTAAATTAACATTTAAAAATATATTTACATTTATTTTGTAAATATTTTCTGGTGTTTTGTAGTTTTTTTTCAACTTGTTATCACTTTGACAAAAAAGTGAGGTTACGTCTAGGGTTATGTTAACCATTTTATTTGTCTAATTAAATATTTTTCAATATTGAGAAAAGTAAATCTCACAAAATAACAAAGAAAAATAATTTCCATTAAAAAACGTTTTAAAATTTATTTATTGTTACTTTTTTAAATTATTTTTCTGTACTTTTTAGACTTTTTAAATAGATTTTTGTTATTGTGAATATGCGAGCGCCATCTGTTAGATGCAATACAAATCATTTGGGACAGATTAGTTTGATTTAATGCAATCAGGGAGCGCGTCAGTGTTTTCGGTTACAAAATTTATATGGGAATTCCTATAATAGACCACGGCTTCGGTTTAAATTATTATAATTCAGCGCATAATACCCGTGCAATACCGCTTTTTAATATTCCAGTTAGAGGAAGCGATTACACAAAATATGAACCTATTAATTATATGCTTATTACATTCAATGATTATTTTACAAAGAAAATACCAAATTGTGATACTAATTTGATTGATTTAGAAGAAAATTTATCGACGGTAAAGCTAAGAATTGAGAAATATTTGAAAGAAAATAGATGAATTGTTAACATAAATGAAATCTTTTTATAATAATTATTATTTATCTCTTTCAAAACTGCTTGATGCAAGAATTTAATTATATTGTATTTGTTTAAATTATTTTGAATAAACCACCAAGGCGAAGGAACGCTGTTTGGTGCAGTTATTATTATTAATATAATTTCCAGGGCGCTATTTTGCTAGGATTACAATTTGAATGTGCAGCAAAGTGCAAAAAGTGACAAAAATGAAAATTATGAATACGTGGCTAAAGGTACATCATAATTACTAGTTAATACCAGAATATAAACAGGATGTGTTTATTGTAATGGTTACGAATGAAAAAATAAAAATTCATTTTGTTGACATATACTAAACATAATTCTAGTCGACAAGACAACAACAGAATGAAATTATTTTTAGGCTTTGGTCATTTTTCATCATATTTTAGCTCCGTGAAAAATTTCAAGTCGATGTGCGAACATTTAAGCGAATTTTTTTAGATTTTGTATGAAATCCAATGCTCTGGTTGACGAATGAGTTCTGAAGAAAAGTTTGCTGGATAAAGTCATGGTGCTTTAGTAAATTTGGCATGCGGAATTCAAAAATAAATGAATTTTG
>NW_022198181.1:0-11761 GCF_009176525.2 Contarinia nasturtii | reverse complement strand
ATGCTTCGTTCATGGCGCGTTGCAACTGTCGGAATACCGATAAATCCGTCTTGCCCAACTTTGACACAATTTTTGTTGGCAGCAATGTTCTGGCGTCGGGTATGCACCGGCATCTCTTGAATCTGGCCGCTTTGTTCTAGTTTTGGAATCGGCACATACATCTTGCGTCTGTTTGAGATGTTCCCCATTCGTCCACCAGATCTATGACACAATTTCGGCGCTTCTTTATTGACCTCAAAGTCTTACGAACTCCTGGACAGCGCACGTGCTTTTTGATACTTATTGGGCTGTCAAGTGGTATTTCGCCATCAGCACAAAAAAAAACAAAGTCGGTGGCTTATCGATACTACTGCTTTTGATGTGTTTTTCCAAGGCGAGTCGAGTGTACTTGGCAGTCGAGTAAGCGCAGATTCCATGCTTCATCATCTTGACTCGGTGCTTTACATAGTTCAGCCACTGTGACCCTTTTGGCGATGGCATCACTGGGTAAATTCCACGGTTTTCTCTGTCTCGGCGCTCCTCTTGGACGAATTTTTTGGTCCAACGCTTTGCTTTGGCATTTCGCACATTTTGACCAGTCTGCCAGTGGAACTGCTTGCTCGACATTACAAAGTTGGTCTGAAAACAAAAAAAAAATGAATTTTGGCACTTACGCAGTGTATTTTCCATTGAAACACATTCAACATATTAAATGTATACAAAACTTACTTCTTTTCCACTTTTAATGTTGTGTGTTACTGTGGTATTCCAACGCCTGTGTCAATTTTTGAATTTGCCATCCATAATCATTTGAACGATGCGACGAGAACGGTCGATTTCTTCGTTATTTGTCTTCTTCTTGGCCGAGTACTGCAGAGACACAGCGATTCCATCGGTGTTTATGGAAAAGTCAAACTTATTTTTTCCGCGCACGAATCGCCAAATTTTCCGCATGTAGAAATACTGATTCCACCAATGATCACTCGCATCGTTAAAATCCTTTTGTGGAATATTTATTATGCTGGTTTTACCATTTTTATTCTCAACTTCCACTTTCGGTAGCAATTTTTGCGAAGACAACACCCGGTGCATACTCGAACAGTCAATTTTGAAGTGCTTTCGGCGAAAATCACACATCGGCACCACAACTAAATTCCGGATGAATGGCCGAAAGTTTGGATCGTCGAGCATTTGTTTGTGCTTAATTTTTTATTTGCAATAATCACAATAATACCGATAGTTCACCAGAAAAATATTCACTTCGTGTTGTTTACGTTGTTTCTTTTGACAGATATCAATGTTTGACAAATATACTATAAACGAATACCCAAGTGTGTAAAGTTTCCCTTTGGTTTGCATTGGGACTCAGAGATGGCGCTCGCAAAATCCGATCGCCTTGAAAGCCGACTGTAATAGAGGGTCGGATTCAATTTGAGCTCAAACAATAAGCTATTAACTGTTTCTCTTCTCTGAACAATGGAACCAATTCAAAATTGGTATCACCGCTTGAAATTAATTTCATCACCTCACGCAACAGAATTATGCACTGCAGAATAATTGTGAAATTCATTATTTTACTTTTCCGCACACACCTAGTGTGTAAGGTAAAGTATTGGAATCGGTCGAAAAATTAACACCCTCAAAAAACATGTTTTCTGGGTGTTTTAGGAGTGGGAAAACACGAATCTAGCGTTTTTTCGATGTCCGAATGTATGTGCGTGGTACGCTGTACGCTGTACGCTGTACGCTGTACGCTGTACGCAAAAATTTGTTAACACGATAACTTTCAAACAAGAAAAGTAATTCAAAATCTGGCTTCACAGGATGATTGGGGGTGCCGAGGAATAGAAACCATTAGATTTTGAGCGACTTTGGTTGACAGAGTAAAGTGTCATGTCTGGTGTGATGCCCATGGCCATCCATGGGAAAAATTCAATTTTTCTTCCAAAAGTGATATTTAATGTATTCTTAAACACTCAGAAATGTGTATTGGGGGGTTTTTGGGTACGAGAAAATCGAATATGACGTTATTTTTGCGATACAAATAACTTTCGACACACTTTTCATACAAAAATTTAAAAAAAATTGAATTTATGTATGAAATCCATGTCTGTATGATATCGTAATGAGCTGAAACTTTGCACAGGTTATTTTTATCATACAAAAATACCATTTCGAGAGCTTGAAGACATTTCAACGCATATTAGGGGTACCACTCGAACAAAATTTTGGATTTTTCGCTCAAAAACGAAATGTTGTATGGGAAGTACCCTTAATATGCATTGAAATTTCTTCAAACTTTTAAAATGTTAACTTTTTGTGAAAAAAATAACCTCTGCAAATTTTCACATGATTACGATATCATATAGGCATGGCTGCGATACAAAAATTCCCATTTTTAGTAGTTTTTGTATGAAAAGTGCTTCGAAAATTATTTGTATCGTAAAACTAATTTCAGATTCAGTTTTCTCGTGAATTCTTTGAGTAAAAGATTTGTAATAAATGCATGTTGTGGATCACGGTGCGGAAAAGTTCATCTTACGGATGTAAGACATTTTATTTTTCATAAAATGATATTTCCAACGTTAAATAATTATAAGACTACTTAAATATATTTCACATTATAAATGGCTTATATTACGTGCTATGAAATAAAAATGAATTTCACAATAAGAAGTAGAGGTGACTCACACTGGTGACTTGAATTCAACAATCTGTCTGAACTCCAGATTCGATTGATCAAGTATTGAAAAATTCGGATCAAATCGATACAAAACGCACGTGTATCGAAAATAATATGAATTATCAGCAAAACCGTAGAGCAATTGAAGCGTTGAATTGGAATTTACACTGCTGTAGTTTATATCGTAATAAAATGTAATATTGATTTGTTGACTTGGTATTTACAACGCCAAACGTGTTCTCGGTATGAATGAAGCGGCGTTTATGACATTTCGAAAAACAATGAAATGATCATCAAATGTCATAAGGCTCGGTTCACATCAATAATACTAATTCAATATTTAGACATTAGACAATTTTTGCTTTAAAGAGTTTTTTGCTTCGGGAAGTGTCAATATCAATCGGTGCTTTACATTAATGCTACGATTTAAAACAGAATTTTATGCTCTTTAAATTGAAACATACCATTTTTTTATTTATAGATATGGGAAACACTCTATTATACAGGTATATTTCATAAAAACGTCAACTTCACTCGGTACTGTCAATAATGTCAAATTAGTTAATCGTAATGCAAAGCACGCAATTAATCATTTCTTACTGGACCAATTTTGTAATATACGTTTGGAAAGTTTGACCAAAAAATCTAATTTCATGTGGTCTTTAAAAAATTTGAGTCAATAATCAAATTGTGATCATCAAAATTGCAAGTAAAAAATTAAATATAAAGAATCTGTTATAAATAGATTGCGGTAAGTTTTTAAATGCGGTTATATTAAATGCTCACATTGTTACGGCTTACATGTGGATAAAAATTCTCATGTCTATTTTATTTTTGTCTAAAGAAAAATGAAGACAACTGGGGCTAAGCCGGTGCGGCGGTCATTGAGATTGTCCATGAAAACAAAGCATTCACCATCGCCACTACCTAAGATAGTTAGGAAAAAGAAAAAGCATGCAATTAAATTTTTGGCGTTGAATGATTATTGTATCGACGAAATTTGCGAATGGTTACCGTTAAAATCATTGGTCGCATTAGGAATGACATGTAGACGACTGCAGCGAATTTCCAGTAGTTATTTTCGTCGTAGGTATCCAGTTCATCAAATATTAATAAGTTCGTCAAATGGTAAAATACAGTTGCACTTAATTAAATCTTATTGATTCTTTTTCGATTTTTTTAAATTAATTGTATTCTTTTCTTTTGTGATTCTCCCCTCAGGTAAAATACAGTTACGTCCAAAAAAGACGTACGTACGGCGCTTTAAGAAGAATTTTCGAAATATCATGATTTATGGCGATGACATCAATGTTTTTGAATACACAGCAAACAAGTTCAAAGGCATTCAAATGAAACGAGTCGGAATTTTTCGAGCAAACAATTTAACCGAAACGCATATTTCGTGCATTGATGGTATTATTAAAACTGCCGAAATCATCAAGATAAACCATAGCTCATTAGCCGGTGGATTATACGAAACCCTAAAGCACTGTTCGAATATGAAGTATTTAGTGTTAAAGTCTCTAACTGAATGCACCTTACATGGCAACAAAAACGATTGGCTATTGCAAGAATACTCGGAGCTAAAGTACTTGTACTGGGACTATCTCGGGAAACAGACACCATCGATACCAGGCGAATTAAAGGTACTATTTGAAAGAAATCCAAATTTGAAAAGTTTGTACGTCGCCGCCGAAAATTTGCCATTCATTCGAGACAATAATGTAAAAATGGATAACTTAATTGTTAAAGTCAACAACGCACAAAATGTGGAACTAATTTGTAATCAACTAACAGAATTATGTCATCAAGAAGCAATCAAATCATTCTATTTGATTGGAGAGTTAGCTGCCATGAACACTGCAATGCTACCTAATTTAATCAACTTGGTAGGCATTTGCACAAAAGGAATAAGAATCGAAAAAATTTTAACATCATTTCCACATTTGAAAATTATCGAGAGAGAAATAAGTTCACAACGAGAGGCTATACAACTATCGAAAGGATTGATCAACGTAGAAGAAGCTTATCTTACTGTTACTTGGCTTGACTTTATTGTACCATTCATTCGTTATACACCAACTATTTCAAAGATTTACATTGATAATACAACGGCCATGAAACACGCAAACAAATTGAACCTCTTTGAACTGAACCGAATACGAAAAAAAAACTTTAGCACCGCAAAAAATTTAACAATTTATCTGAAAGAAGAAGCATATTTGGAAATCAAACGCATGTCCATTGGATGCGAATGTAATTTTGTAAGCATCAAATCTATTGGAAACCATGTTACAAATAACGCATTTGTATACACACTCTTATATAATTAATGATAGTGTCAATCATTTAATAACATATTTAATTAAACTTCTGAACTATTTGCACTATACCTCCATTTTATTGGAGAATCTAAAATAAAAACTATGAATTTATGACATTTTTAAATGTCAAAAAAAAAAAACAGAGAAAAAGTTGAAATCTTAAAGAATACAAATGTAGTGCAACCAAATGCACCTGAACAATCTAATCAATTAATCAATATATGCAGATCGGATTTTATACTAGAAAGAATTCGAAAAAATCCAATATTTTCAAAATTACTGTTAGGAACATGTAAAAATAACAAAAAAATGAATGAATAAAACACAGAAATTAGTTTATCATGATTAAAATTACTCACATTTTCGACGTTTTATTTATATTACTGTCTTTCATATTCATATACAATGAAATACATACATTATTTCTTTTTTGTTTGCCTGGAAATATTTTGTTTTGTGTTTATCTTATTTTTTTACATATCTGAAATCACAAATGTTATTTGATTAAATCCAGTTAAAATATGATTATTATTTGAATATTCCGCTGTCACATCGAGCAAAATATTATCAAAAGAGACGGGAGAATACGTTTTTCGGTATAAATACTTTGAGTATCTTTTTTTATACTTGCTGCTATAGAAGAATGAATTGACGGCTAATATGTGATGGCATTCAAAATGAGTTTTCCACTTGTGTTTGATATATAATTGTATATATAACATCCTAATTGATTTCCTTCTTTTTTCTTTAGATAATTTATAACACACTTAAAGCATTCAAATGAAAACAAGAAAGATAAAATACAATTACACAAAATGATAAAGCTATTGTTCATTCACTAATCTAGTTTGGGGTTGATGGCGGTAAATTCATTGTACTGCAAACCCATCCAGCAACATCAACATGTTCGTTTTCATACTTTTCAATCCACGGATGTTCCTATACAAGAAAAAATGCATTGTTTTTAAATTTTGTTCATTCATTATTAAATTAAGTAAAAAAATATGTATCCGCACCAAAAGTGTTTTTAAATCGGCACGTTCATTCGGATCTTTCTTCAAGCATTTATCAACAAAATCTGTGAACTCGGCGCTAAAACTTTTGTGTTCGAGTCGTGGAGGTGGTTGATTAATGATACATTCTAGCAAATCAAAAATGGCCATCATTTTTGGTTCAGGCGGTGGTTGGTTCGAATGCTCATTGAGTATTTGATCTATGAATTTTGGATCAGGTGGAGGTATTGGATACACACCAATCGCCATTTCAATAAGTGACAAACCCAATGACCATATATCAGACTGCACCGAATAGTGATCACCATTAAGACGCTCTGGCTACAAATGAAACAAATAAAAATTTAACAAAAGAATCGATTTTTGAATTCATTTTGTGCTGTGTAATTATAACTTACCGACATATAGCTTCGTGTGCCAACAAACGAATTTGCCATGGAGTCAATCAATTGTCCGGATACGCCAAAATCGCAAATTTTGATTTCACCGTTGCTATTTACCAATATGTTGCTTGGTTTAACATCTCGATGCATGATTGCATGTTTATCGCGTAAATAGCTCAATCCTTTGAGCACAGCGAGTGTAATTTTTCCAAGAATTGGTTCGGGAATACGACCAGCTCGCTTTAAAATCAAATCCAATGAACCGCCATCCATGTACTCCATGCAAATGCTAATTTCACCATCGGTTTGAAAAGCACGGTAAAAACCAACAATGTGCGGAAAATTGCAGTCATGCAGCACCTTTAATTCGCGGATAATTTGCTTCTTAACTGGCGGTTTCAATTCTAAATGAATCATTTTCCGTGCCATAATCAATTGCGTGGGAATGTGGCGTACTTTCATCACAACACCACCATTTCCAGAACCAAGTTCGCCAAGTTTTTCCAAATCTTCATCACGAATTTCACCCATTTGCTCTTTTTGACTTAAAAAGATTTTAATACGGTTTAAAGCAGGCTCGTCAACATCCAACTCTTCAAGTGTTTGTGTTATTGTATCAATGCTGTTTTTAGGTTGATTCAATAAGTTCGAACGACTGTATAAGTGAGATGAAATAAAATAAAGATTAAATAGAAAATATTCGGCTTAGTTTGAATGACGATGGAAGAATATTTCGTAACTTACTCTGTACCAGATGGTGTTTTGAATGGTGGGGTTGGAACATTCGGTGGATTAGATGTATCCACCGAACCAGGTGGCAATGTTAAATTCAATTTATTCTTTGACATCTTGCCTAGGGTTTATCACAAAGAAAAGAATGGAAATTTATCAATATGTAATGGAACGCAATGGATGTAATGGAAAAATAATCGAAAGAATGGATAGCATTCTTCAATAATGGAATAGTAATTTTTAAAGTAAGTATACCTGACATCTTGCTCATTTTCACAGAGTTTTACACTTTGATTTGATACTATTTCAATAACAATAATTTGTGAAATAATCTAAATCGTGATTTTTTTTATTACCAAGTATACTGTCAACAATTTTTTTTCCTGCTAACACATCAATGCCGAAAAAGTTTATTTGGTCTTTTGTTTGACTGCAAATTCATTTGTACGTATGAAGATTTTTTTCGGTGTTTTCATTGTATCTCTGTGTATGTGTGTGTGCTTGTTTGTTTGCATTTTTGACATTTGTTGGTATCACTGTGCAAAGGCTGAACTTTACTTGCAGAATATTGATAACTTTGTTGCTAGCTCTTCAGAACTTCTTCTTTATACAATAAAAAAAAATAAACATTCAATTAAATGTAAAATCAATCAGTTTGAAGTATGTCCTGGAAAATATCTTAGTTTCAAAGTTGTTTAACAGAGTCAATAGTTTGGGGCAAAAAAAAAGATTTCTTTAAACATTTTCATTTTTGTTTTATTGGCAAACTTGAGTTTACAGAAACTGTCATTGGTGCAATTTCTTATCGATTTGTTTTCATTCTAAAATTATTATACAAATATAAAAAGTAAATTTATAATTTACAAAGTTGAAATTATTCGTTGCAAGAAATATTAATTGATTGGCTAAGAAGAATAATGCCTGTAAGTAGAGTGTAACATATATTCGAACATAAAATAGACCAACTGGGGTGTGTCATCGATTTGGATGAATGATTCATTCCAAAAATAAAAAAGAAATTGTGATAAATAAAAAAATGGAATATATGGAAAAGATACTCTTTTAAATTATATGTTTTTTGGTATTTATAGGCGTATCACTCTCAAATTTCAAAAGTTGACGATCAATTGTGCAGTTTTGCACTGTTGCCCATTCGTACACAAACCCGGGGTCCTGCACCTATCACTAATGCCGAAGACATTATCGATGAAACAATTTACTATTTCAAAGCTAACATTTTTTTCCGCACCTATGAAATCAAGGTAAGACTTTTTCCTATCAAACTACTTTGCATATGTGTTTATATGTATATATGAAAAGCAATAACATTGAATTTAATGCAAAAATGTTCTCTTTTATAGAATGGAATTGATCGTGTGCTCATTTACATCACGTTATATATTACGGAGTGTTTGAAGAAGCTTCAAAAATGTGTCAACAAAAGTCAATCTCAACAGGAGTTGTATTCATTGGCTATAAGTCGTTTCGATATTCCGGGTGACGCTGGATTTCCATTAAATTCAGTCTTTTCAAAACCATCATCACCAAATGAAGCTGGTATATAATATTTTCACATTATACTAATGGTATGCGTGCAAATAATAATTTTGAATTTTATTTAGATTCATTGCGTCAATATTTGACTCAGATTCGTCAAGAGACTGGAAACCGATTGATTGAGAAGGTTTTCAATACAACCGATGGAAAACCGAGCAAATGGTGGACTTGTTTTGCCAAAAAACGATTCATGGAGCATTCATTGGGTGGCTTTGGCCAGTAAATATCGAAATCAATTCTATTTTCACGAAGATGAAATAATATATATAAAGACTAATAATGTTTAGCTTTTAAGTCAATTTATAATAAAAATCCATTAATAAATTTTCAACACTCAGTCTCAGTACTAATTCCAATCCAATTAAATTTCACTTTTGACATTTCACACATTTAAGGTTATGTTCATAATTTTCACAGCGCAAAACTGTCAACGACGAGACATATAATACATCGTGTTCATAGGTGAATTAAATTTTCTTTTGGTATTTCATTGAAAACATATGCGCCATTTAGTATGACAAATGATTCAAACATAACGGAACATTCGTTTACGCTGGTTACATCACAACGCAAAAACAAGAAAAAGTGTGCAAATAAGATACATATATCCAAAACAAGTGGTGAAGATATTGTTGATGAAGAGTTGATCATTAAGTGAGTAATAATTGATTTCATTCAAAAATCAATAGAGACAGTATATATACCAGACATTATATATTGAGATATTTTCAGCCAGATAAATCAGCTCAGGGAACTGACGTCAGGCGATGAAATGTAGCGAAAACAATAGAAGTGATTTTATAGTTATACAAACACTTCCATTCTAACAAAAAACTTCTTACAATCACTTCTATTGTTTTCAGTCCATTTCAAGTTCTGACCATAGCAGCTCACTGAAAATATATACTTTAAAATTTTCAGACGATTATACGAGGCTCAAAGTGATTTGCATTTGTCCAGCTATTACGAAAACACTGTTAATAAGCTTCGGACTGTATTGAAGAGATTTGAATGCAACGAAAAAGACTTAATTTGTATTGGAATTGGTCATTTTACTGAATGTTTGATATCTCGACATCAATTGGCGTTCGTTTTGTCCATCAAAGAGCTATTTAATTTTACTTCAATAATTTTCCATGAGCCAATTCTATTCAGATCTGAAGTGAATATTTTGAAAAAATTGAATTGTACCATTGCCGAAAAAAACGTTGAGGGGAAAATTGAAATCACGAATGTGACTTTGGTTTATGCTCCACATTGTCCAAAACAACTAATAAATAATCTGCTGTGGAAAAATTGGAACGAGGCTGCATTGAAACAATTAATTTATATCGGAAATAGTTTTTCAAACCTATTAAATTCATCACCGAGTCGTTTTTTATCCATCGATGCTGGATTCATTGTAAAACTTCAGCCGAATTGTGAAGAAATTAAGTTGGAGAATAATTACAAATTTAACGACATTTTCAACGATACCTCTTTACACCATTTTTCCGTTGTTGAGAGTTTGGAGGAGACATTTTGGAGTTCAGAAAATAAAGAACCAGTATACGGATCAGATAATTTGGAATTAATTACAATTGATTTAATTGAAAAGTTGACGATATAACAATGGCTGGCTCACAATTATACAAATCTCTGTTGAATGAATTACGTTTATGCAGCCCAAGTGGTCGTTTGAGCAAGGATTCATTGGCTTTTAAGTACATCACCAACCAGTTCCAAGTACATCAAACAACCGATCAAACACTTTGTAAAGCCAGAGAAGAGATGCGATTCCTTGGTATGTATATATGTAACTCTTTGTATGTATTAAAAATGGTCAATATTTTTTCTTCTGAAGGCGAAACCTATTTATGTTACTTGCGTAGTTTGAGAAAATACGCCGAAATTCAAAAAGAATATAAAGGAAAAGGAGAACGAAGCATCAAAGAAACGGCTGATATGGTAAGCTTAAAATTGTAATGAGCAAAATAAAATTATCTTCTAATTTAAATCAATTTATTTCAATTTTTAGGTTGGATTCAAGCTGCCCCATGATCCGAAATAGATATAAAACACACCCAAAGTCGTGTAATTTTATATAGTTTGAAAAAAAAATTGTAATGTTTTTAGTACATTATAACATTGGAAAATGTAACATTTTGAACCATTTTTGTTGTCAATTTCGTGTCAAATGGAACGGATCAAGTTTCAAATTGAGAATCTAACGATTCATTTGTACATTCAAGCTCAAATAAAAAAATAAACAATTCATTTGAAAAGAGATTTACGTAATTTGATTCAAAACTCTACAGAAGATCATTTTTATATCTCATTTATTGCATTTATTTTCCTTTATGTGTAGAATTATTATTTTGAACTTTCGAAATGCAACTGCTTCACAGACAATTGTTTGGCACCGCGATATTGTTGCTGCAAAATGCATTATGCTAAAAAAAGCGTATAACCCAAGGCATACTTACTTGAAAATTACTATTCCATTACTCTACAATTCCTGATCCATTCCTTTGATTCATTTTCCATTCTGTTCCATTACATATTGATTAATTTCCATTTTTTCCATTCTTTTCTTCTGATCAACTCTAGGTATAACCGGCATTGAATCCATAAATTATTATTAGATAAAACAAATATTAATAACAATAAATATTATAACGATTAGTTAGCGTAGCTACAAATTGTGTGGCCCGTAGGTGAGTAAGGTTTTTAATTAAAAAAAGATAATAGAGAAACAACTTGAAGAAATATTCAAAACATTCTAATATTTATTGAATTTTATTGGCTCTGGATACGAGACGTTTTTATCACTATTTAGCGGTACAAGTGATCAGCATAGATATTTGCAGCAATTTCGGATTCCCATTTATCTCCTAGCGAATTAGAATGAAAAAAATATATTATCATTTGGTTATTGCATCAATTGAATTTAACAATTGCATTTGTTATTACCATTGCACAGGAGTTTTTCTTTGTTATACAACAATTCTTCATGTGTTTCAGTGGAAAATTCAAAATTTGGACCTAAAATGATAGACACCAATACGTAGGTTGCTCCATAATTTTTTTTAAAATGGTACTTATAGTGTT
>NW_022198180.1:0-3207 GCF_009176525.2 Contarinia nasturtii | reverse complement strand
CATTCATTTATTTTACGATAAAATAAGGTCTCAACACTTAGTCTCCACGCGTTAGAATTTCGTCATAGATTACTAAAAAAACTATTGATATAAGTACAAAACACTTCTTTCGAAGTTCCCACTTCCCACTGTGACGCAATACTGTAAATCTGTAAATGTTCTGATATACATTTTCAGTGACGCGTTCGTTCATATACATACAAAATGTTAATATTGCGTCGCCTCAAAAAATGCCAACCCAAAGTGATAGACATGTTCAAAACTTAGAACAGAAAATATACGATAAACTGAACACGCTTAACAGCACAATATTCGGTCAATAAACGATTGTTTAGTGTTTTTTTAAAGATTTATGCACTGATTTTCTTATATTTTTTGCTGTGAAAGAGGCGACGCAATATTAACATTTTGTATGTATATGAACGAACGCGTCACTGAAAATTTATATAAGAACATTTACAGATTTACAGTATTGCGCCACAGTGGGAACTTCGAAAGAAGTGTTTTGTACTTATTATACCAACCAGAAGCCCAATTCTCTGTCCCAGTCTTTTCCATCACAATAAGCAATCGTAGCATGGGCAGCAACATATCTGCGAAAGAGAAGAATAAAATCATTCAAATCGTATTATAATCCGATACTGTGTGTATTTTCTAACGTAGAACTTTACTGTCTCCTCTTCTTTGTCGATCTTACATATCGACGACACATTATAATTACATTTACATACCCATCGCGACAAAATAACATAGATGTTTGCTTTTTTGCGTCGAGCATAACCCATCCATTTTGTCTTTTCGGTGGAGATTCACAACCAGCCTCTAGAAGTTTAAAAGTAGTAATTTTACATTAAATCGTTAAGTATATTTTTATTAACTATAGTATATATCACTTGTACAAATTGGCATTTCTTGTTTCCATCGTCCTGAGGTACACAAAACACCCATGGATCCATGTATTTCAAAGCCAGAATCACAAAAGAAATAAACCATACGCCCTCGTTTTTGTAATCGAACTGTTCCATGGTTAATTTTCGGGACCGGACAAGAGGACCGATTTCTTCTAATTGGCCTACCACCTTTAATTAATTTTATTCGTTTTTATTTTATTTTTCACACAAATACAAGAAATATTTGTGTGAAAATACTGCTATTGGAAAAGAAATCTACCTTCACATACAGAACTAAGCGCTAACAGTACACTTGAAATAAACAACAGACCCGAAAATGTTTTCATTTTAATATCTTACAAAGTATACAAAGAAACTCAATAAAATACATTAAAACAAAAACTTTAACTGAATATTCTCTCTTGAAGAAAATCACTTGTGTCGTCGAGTCAATGCCACATTTACAATATTTATGAATGTACAAAGAAAAAATTATTTCCCTCTTAGCTCTTTCTTATCGGTTTATGGGATATTGTCAATGTTTTCTATATGACTACGAAACTGCGGAAGTGTTTATCACAATCGCTCATTTCGCGACACATGAACCGAACTATTGTTCGTTAGATACACTAAAAATCTCTTATGCTCTTATTCTTGATAACATTAACATTCACATAATATGACACCACATGTTATAACAACTTATAACATATAAACAATTTTCAAAATAAGTTGAAAATAAAAAAACAGATCTATTTTTCTTACTATATTCAAATATATACAAATGTTGATCATAAAAATTTGAAGTTCAATGAGAATTTTATATCCGTTCATATTGCTAATAAATTTCTATAAAATCTTCTTTTACCAAATTCATCATATCAATCCAAATAACAAAGAATCAAATGAATTTTGTCCTTCCTTTGTATTTTATTATATTCAAATACTTTGAAATAAAAAAGTACAAATAATTTCCTTTAAAAATATTTTTTTAAACTTATTTCGAAATGTCGAATAAATAATAATGATTATGGCTGATTGTAACAAACTATATTTAGTAATATGGCAGCTCAACACAGAAACAGGTATTCGAGTACGCTTACTCGCACTTGCGGTGTTAGAAGAGACTTTACCCCTCAAAATGAGTTACGCACTCTATTTTACTCTATTTTTGGTGTGAAGGAAAAATACAATTTTGTACGGAGTGTCAACTAGTTCCGAATTTAATACGACAAGCCATCTAGTTTTCATTATCGGCCAAAGTCACTCAAAACCTAATGGTTTCTATTCCTCGCGACCCCCAATCATCCTGTGAAGTCAGATTTTGAATTACCTTTCTTGGTTGAAAGTTATCGTGTTAACACATTTTTGCGTACAGGGTACACACATACATTCGGACATGAAAAAATAACGGCCGATTCTGATTCACTGGCACCGAAAACACCCAGAGAACATGTTTTGGGGGGTATTAATTTTTCGACTGATTCCAATACTTTACCTTACACACTCTGTGCGGAAAAGTAAAATTATAAAAGCTTCCAATCATTACTATTTTTACATAACATTTATTATTATACAGACATTCTAATCAGTGGTAGATATACGAGTTTTTTACGCTTAGTGGTTTAGATATGATTTTGTGCAACATTAAAAAAATCAGTCACTCATAGAACGCGGTGAAAATTTCGAATGGACCGACGAACATTTTCTCAGCAATGTTTTGAATATATTGTGCATATAAAATGTACGAAATGAACTTATGCATCGATGGAAACGGCTTTGTTTATTTTTAAATATGAAAGTTTGAGAGAAGAATAACTATGAAATGAGTGAAACCAACGATCTCAACTTTCGCATAATATTAAATGACTACGACATAACGGCATTATTAAAGTTTCCCTTCTATCAGCTACCACTGAATCCTGACAGCGACGCAAAGTGGCTAGCAAGGGGCACACTACTACAGTTTCGTAATTCTCACAATTCAATCTAGTACCCCGATAATTCTAAATAATTCCGTATAATTCCATACAATGCCGCATAATTCTCAACAGTTTTTGAAGTGCTTTAAATAGTTGTTTATTTTTATAAATTTTTTCGATCAATATTCATATTTTAATGATAACATTTTTCCACATTTCTGTTAAAAGTAAAAGTAGTGTGTAGTTTTGTATTAAAATAACTAGCATGCCTTCGGCTCGCTTCGCTCGCCTCAGCATACTACCCAAACACTAAATTTGCCTTGTTCACCCGGGGTATTCGCACCGTGCGTCAGTTACGAACACACGAAACAGAATACGGAGCGAAACATGAAGAA
>NW_022198179.1:0-1435 GCF_009176525.2 Contarinia nasturtii | reverse complement strand
GGAGCCCTGCCTGAATGCTACCTTAATGACGTGAAACTTTGCAGAGACTATTTTTTACACAAAATAAAATGTCTTACATCCGTAAGATGAACTTTTCCGCACTGTGATCCACAACATGCATTTATTACAAATTTTTTACTCAAAGAATTCACGAGAAAACTGAATCTGACATTAGTTTTAAGATATAAATAATTTTCGAAGCACTTTTCATACAAAAACTACTAAAAATGAGAATTTTTGTATCGCAGCCATGCCTATATGATATCGTAATCATGTGAAAATTTACAGAAGGTTATTTTTTCACAAAAGGCTAACATTCCGAAAGTTTGAAGAAATTTCAATGCATATTAAGGGTACTTCCCATACAACATTTCGTTTTTGAGCGAAAAATCCAAAATTTTGTTCGGGTGGTACCCCTAATATGCGTTGAAATGTTTTCAAACTCTCGAAATGGTATTTTTGTATGATAAAAATAACCTGTGCAAAGTTTCAGCTCATTACGATATCATACAGGCATGGCTTCCATACAAAAATCCAATTTTTTTGAAATTTTTGTATGAAAAGTGTGTCGAAAGTTATTTGTATCGCAAAATTAACGTCATATTCGGTTTTCTCGTACCCAAAAACCCCCCAATACATATTTTTGACTGTTTAAGTATACATTAAATATCACTTTTGGAAGAAAAATTGAATTTTTCCCATGGATAGACATGGGCATCACACCAGACATGACACTTTACCCTGTCAACCAAAGTCGCTCTAATGGTTTCTATTCCTCGGCACCCCCAATCATCCTGTGAAGTCAGATTTTGAATTACTTTTCTTGTTTGAAAGTTATCGTGTTAACAAATTTTTGCGTACAGCGTACAGGGTAGTACCCTGAGGGTACAGGGTACGCACATACATTCGGACATCGAAAAACCGCTAGATTCGTGTTCCCTGGCCCCAAAAACACCCAGAAAACACATTTTTGATGGGTGTTAATTTTTCGACCGATTCCAATACTTTACCGTACACACTAGGTGTGTGTATAGTTTTGCGTTTTGCGATATCGTAATAAATTTTTATTAGGATGATAATTATTATGTTCTATATCGTTATTAGGATCGGATCCTAATAACGTTATTATGATTTTATTAACTTATCATGATAAAATCATAATAATGTTTTTAGGATTACATCCTAATACTTATTATGTTTTATCATAATATTTATTAGGATTCATCTTAATAAATACCGTGTTCACTTGATAGCATATTGTTATTCAGCCAAAAACAATTTTCAACAGATGGCGCTACTTCAGACAAGTGAAGTGTCCACGGTATTTATTAAGATGAATCCTAATAAATATTATGATAAAACATAATAAGTAATAGGATGTAATCCTAATAACATTATTATGATTTTATCATGATAAGTTAATAAAATCATAATA
>NW_022198178.1:0-2122 GCF_009176525.2 Contarinia nasturtii | reverse complement strand
AAATTATTTTAAATATTGTCTTAATAATTTATCCGAAGAATTTTTTTCAAATATTCGGGATTAAAATTGAATCTTTTTGCATTTTTTTAAATAAGAAAAATGTACAATACGTTTTTCGAACGATCTCATAAGTTTAAAGTTGTTGGTATCGCCATCTATTGAATGGTAATAAAATTAAATGTATACTCTTCATACGAAGAACACGCAACAAATCCTTAAGAATGCATTCTCGAGGTCATCAATTCGATTTATTTTCAACAAAATTTCATTTGAAACGAAAAATTCGTTCATCGCATCGAAATCGGCCGAGTTATATGCGTAAATTTCCGATGATAGGGTTGTTGTGGGCTCGTTTCCATCGATTGTGATTTCGGCCTTGTGCTAAATGTCGGATTTTACAAATGGTCTTGTTGATTCAATCAACGACATTTCATAGAACTTGTTTGTGAATACAAGATCCAAAACATTTCCGGCTGAATTCATGATATTTGACAGTTGTTGGTAGCCAAAATCGAACATTGCATCGAAAACAGCAATGCCATCTTCTGTCGACACATTTATTGGCTTATAGTAATCCCCATCATCTTCTGTCGACACATTTATTGGCTTATAGAAATCACCGCATATAATTACAGTGTCATTTTCTTGAATGAAATTATTTGAAATGGACACGATTTTGTTGCTAAGCGTATCTCATCGACTTTGTCGCGAATAGAATGTGTGTTTTGAATATACACATTCAATTTTGTTTGTTTTGAGACAAATGTTTGAAAATGTTCATTTTGATGCACTACTTTTGATTGATTGTGTTCGTTTCCAATGTTGGTGACATTGAGTTCGGTGATTTCATTTGTTGTTCTTTGACCGGTGATACGAGGGCTGGTCCATATATTTCTGAAAAAAGCAATATTTAGTGTTGTCCGATACAAACCATTGTCATATTCGTTAAGTTCAACATTTGGTAGCATAAACGATCTCAGAACGTTCTGTCATACGCGCGCTATTTGTATTGTTTACAGTGACATCTAAATTGCGTCTCAACAAAGAAATGAATTTTACTCGTGAAAATTTTCGTGCGATAATTTACTACAACTTGTTCCAGAAAGTATCGATGCTGTCAGAAACATGATAATGCAAGATCGTCATGTCACATATCGTGAGATTGAGGCATCCTTGGGCATAAGTATGAGAAGCATACACACGGTTTTGCATGAACATTTGGCCGTAAAAAAGATTTGCTATCGTTGGATTCCACATAAATTGACCGATGACCAAAAATTAGCTCGTGTGAATTGGTGCAAAGAAATGCTCAACAAACATAACCGCGGTGCATCATATTCCGTCTATAACATCGTCACAGGCGGTCACAGGCGACGAATCGTGGATATATGCGTATGAGCCCGAAACTAAACAGCAGTCGACAGTATGGGTCTTCCAAAGTGAAGATAATCCAACGAAAGTTGTTCGCGCTCGAAGTGCTGCGAAGCAAATGGTCGCCTGTTTTTTCGCAATTAGTGGACATGTGGCAACAGTTTCACTAGAGGATCGTAGAACAGTCAATTCTGACTGGTACACCACCATTTGTTTGCCAGAAGTGTTTGGTGAATTAAGAAAAAATAACCACCGTCGCAGAATAATTCTTCATCACGATAATGCGAGCTCTCACACATCTCATCACACAACTGAATATTTGACCGCTCAAAAGATCGAATTTATGGGTCATCCACCGTACAGTCCTGATTTAGCGGCCAACGATTTCTTTTTGTTTCCGAGCGTAAAGAAAAAACTGCGTGGTCAACGATTTTCGACGCCAGAAGAAGCAGTTGATGCGTTCAAAACACACGTTTTGGAGATATCGGTTTCGGAGTTGCATGAATGCTACGGCAAATGGTTCGAGCGTATGCAAAAGTGTATCGACCATCATGGTGAATACTTTGAAAAACAATAAAGCCATTTTTGATAAAAAAACGATTGCGTTGTATATGCTTTTCTAGAAATATATGGAGCAGCCTACGTATAACCATTACTTCGGTGTTCGATTTTCCGGTCCCTGGTCCGTTTAAAGCCAGAAAATGATCAGACAACAAAATATCTTTCAAAAATGCACGCACCATGATGTTTT
>NW_022198177.1:0-4858 GCF_009176525.2 Contarinia nasturtii | reverse complement strand
TAAATAATATTTTAATTTTTTTAAACTGAAATGAAATTTTCAGCATAAAAACAGCTTCTGCTGCAAGACCAAAGATGTCGTTTTCGGGGGAGATTCGTGTGACGTTTTCATATAAAACATATAGCGCATTACTCGGTTACCCTGATCTTCATCTATCTGCTTCTCCATCTCAATTCTATAATATTTGATAGCTGAACGCGCACAGCGTTTGTATTCTCTTCTTATTTCCTTATAATAATTTATTGATTCAATTGTGTTGAGCAATTTTTTATTTTGATGCGATTTGCTGACCTTGTTTGGTGGCCTAATTCATAGCAAGTATCCTGCACTATCTTCTCTTTTTCACTGGCTGCATTGATAGCAATTGCTATGTCAGGTTCCTCATCTTCATCAACAAACCAAATCAATCTGGGCAGATTGAAGTCACCGGATTCTATTAAAACATCCTTTTCACTCAGCTTTGAAGCTAGTTCTTTCAAAGCATACATGTTGTTTTCATATATTTTGAGAGTTGAGTCAGGTCTGATGTACAATTCAACCGAAAAGATGTTCCTTTTCATGCCGGCAACCTTTACCCAAATTTGTTCAGCTCCGAAATGATCACCCGTTCCGATGCAAACTGACTTTAGTTTGCTGTTGACAGCAACCAAAACTCCATCTCCGTGTTCCTTTTGATATACCTGGTCCTTTTCTGTGAGTGATGAACGGCCACATCGATGGACCTCGTACATTGGTGGAAAAACGTCGACAGAATTGATTGCATCACTCAAATGAGTTTCGCGTATCATGTAAATCGACGATTTTTGAACCATTATCTCAGCCGCAAACTCCGAAATTTTTGTTCGTAAACCATTCACATTTTGTGAATGTATATTTATCTGCGTTGAAAATTTTTCATCATTAAATTTATGCGTAGCACTCAATTCCCCATGTGGAGAACATATACTGTAATTTTTTAAATTACCTGAGTGACTAATGTTCAAATCCATCGATGAAAAACTTGCAGATAAGTTTGAGCTGTTATTTATGGTTGACGCCACCGTTGCCAGCGCTGAGCCGGTGGCCGATGGGTGAGACGAGCCTGACGAAAATCCTCATATCACCTCTCATAATCGTCGAAACTTTTTTGGCAACAGCAATTATCAAAGTGTTGTGCATTTCTTCGACGGTTGTCCACATAATTTAGTCTTTGGAAAGACCTGTTGACCGAATTTTGATGGAATTGCGAACGATTATCCCAACGGCTGCCCGATCCAAAATCGCCATAAAATGGTTGTCGTTGTACCCGAAGATATCCCATTCCAAGGCTTGATGTTTGCGTACCACCCTGTTGTCGATGCACATTTGACTGACCGCCCTGTACATGGTCACTCTGATGTTGTTGTTGTTGATGTTGCTGTCCTTGTCTTTGTTCTTGCTGTGTGTTTGTGCCTGTGTTTGTGTTGTTTTGTACTTTTTTCCCTTTCTTCTTTTTCTTTTTTTTCTTCTTCTTTTTATTTTTCGCAACATTTTCATTACTCGTTTTTTCTTTGACGGTTTCATCTGTCGCATTCAAAGCTGAATGCTGCATTTCAAATTCGCACAAATTATGCACAAAAAAATGGTACAGGTTTCAATAAGATACTCGAAAGTGACTTGCTGGAGAGTGTAAGCCCTCAGCATCCCCCTTTCTGAATACAACTCATTTGAATCGATGCAGTGCACCGTTTTTGATTAGCACTGTGAAATATGTTCTTCTTGATTGAGACAAAAAACAACGAACAGCATAACATAAAGTGAAAACGTATTTTTTTCATCATATACTTGTCATTCTTATTGCTCTGTACCAGCATATCATCAACGTTCTCACACTGTACATTTACTATAGCAACCAGATACTTTTCTACTACGATTCATTCTTGAGCTCTGGTTTTTCATGCGGGTATATCAAATCAGATTTTTTCTTAGAAATTGTAAACACACAAAACGATTTTTTATTTGAAGATATCTCGTCAACCGACATACTTTTTATTTTCTTTAAATATCTCGCGACTCATTCAAGTATTCGAGCTATTTATTGTGCCATATTATTAATTAAAAAGGTAATTAAAATGCGCATCTTTTGAAATACCACACCCAAAAACAGTAGTAGTCGAATTGTTCAAATGTATTGGTATGTTGCAAATTTACCAATATTTTTTAAAATATCTATTGGTATTTTCATATAATCGTCACTATAACAGCGCATTTGGTCCGTCACGCCAAAACAAGTGTTTTTACATTTGTACAATTGAATCGTTGCGGCGAAACAGTAGCTCTTATTTTTCTCCAAATAATACTGCAACATGAAGTTTTTTTCACACGGTTTATTTGTTGTAATACAACAAATAAACTATTCATAAAAAACTTTATGTTGCAGTATTATTTGGAGAAAAATAAGAGCTACTCTTTCGCCGCAACGATTCAATTCTACTACTACTGTTTTTTGTGTGCACTTTGGTGGTATGCGAAATAAATAATTAATATTCGCGAATGTGCACATATAGTTGTAGTGACAAGGCGATTGTTCATACACTTTTAAAATGCTCATGCACGTAAGACAATTTCGGAAGTTGAGCTGTCGCAAAATAATACAAAATTGCAACTACAAAGACACATCACTACAAATATAACTGTATGTGTACGTTTTCTTTTTTAAAATTAAAATTATGCAATAACAAAATTTAAACCTGAAATTTAGAAATAGATTGTGCGTGCAACATCATACTCTGAAAAAACTGTTGTGGGGTTATGTTCAACTTTATGTGTTGACATTTATTAACACTACAAGAATATAATAATTCAAAAAAATATTGTGGTGATTCTAGTACTACAGAAAAATGTATGCTGTTTTTATAATTCATGAATATTTCTAGTACTAGAATTCACCACAAAATTTTTTTGAAGTATTATATTTTTGTAGTGTAAATAAATGTCAACACGTAAAGTCGAACATAGCCCCACAACATTTTTTTCAGAGTATATTAATTATGCGCAACAAATGAAAAGATCTTGAATTGCGTTCAATGCATTTATTATATTGCTTAATGTGAAACGTTAAGCTTTCATTAAGTGAGAAAATATGTAGAATTTGGGGTTTCGAAATTCGATAGGACAAAGGTTAAGCGCAATTTTGACAGATACTTATAACATCATCTAAAAATAGTAAGAATAAAAGAAGGGAAGAAGGATAAGAAGAAGAAGTGGAAACAGATATACGTTTTATTTACATTGTAATAAGCCTGTCAAAGATGACGTTTTTTGTAAGATATGTGACGTTACAATACAATCATATTGATTTTTTCATTGATTTCGATGTAGCTCTGGATGTCTTCGTGCCAATGGTATATAATGATTTCGCCGACGTACGTTCTCAGAGTCAAAAGTTTGTATCGTTAAGAGTTATAAAAGTGATAGATGAAATATGGTTCCATTCTATCAATCATTTGCTAAACAGTTTAAGTTTGTTCCTGCGTGTGTGTATGTTTATGCTGAGTTGTTATTGAAGTGAGCTATCCGTATCAATCAATAAAATATAGTTACCCGTATGTTCAAAGGGGTGTCACCGGGTGTCACTGTTACATTTTTTATTGTATACTGAAGCTCATATCCAAAATCTAATGTTACTATAGAACGTCGAAAAAATTCCGTTAGTTGAAAAGACCATCCAGTCTGAAAAATATTAACAAACTCAAAGCCAATTTGTAGAAGAAAATTTCAAGAGAAACAATGAGATAAAATTATATTTCGAGCGAAGCTGGATTGAAAAATTAAATAGCGTCAATTGATATAAAATGCATAAAAAATAAACCATAGGACGAGCCTAAAAGTGTCCTTTATATGTATTTATATGCAAACGTTATTCTCTGAACTTTAGAAGAATCCCCCTACACTAATGTAAAAGGAACTAGAAGAAATGGTGAGGAACTAGAAGAAATGGTTTGTGCATTGGATAAATTTCCACTAAGTATATTAAATAAGACATGAACCACCACACATTTTCATTAGTTCGATGTTTATAGGATAGATACAGCGCCATTCAATGTCTGACAACTATACTTGTCCTATGAAATAAACTGATATTAATGATGATAAAATGCACAAAATTCGAACATGTTATCTACTTAACCTTAAAAAGCGACCGTCGAGAACAATAATTGCCATTAATAATTGTATTACCTGCTATATACTGAATAAGCGACTGAATTCACTTTATCTCAGTCTAATGTTTTAATAAATCAAATGGTTAATATGAAATCCCATGCAAAGTGCTTCATTATAACGTTATCATATGACTCATATGATATGGGCAATACGTTGGCCATTCGATTCTCTGCACACGAAATTGACGAAGTGCTGATTCTATCATCACAACATATATACATTAGGGTGCGCCAAACGCCCCGGCTGAAAAAATGTGAAAACACTCCCTACAGTTTGGAAGTTATGCCCTCCCAAAGAGGTATGGGAATTCTGGTTTCAATGTGAACCACCATATATGGATGACCAAGGGTGATCGACTTCCATACTATATGTAATCCAAAAGAGGAGATCACCAGCTTCTTTAAGAACGGCGCGTAATCGAAATTTCCATCGTCAACATTTTTTCCCTGCTCAAGAACAAAAACATGTGAAGATGCCACTATTATTTTGGACTCGTTGAATATTCTTTAATTTTACATATCTTAAAGAAGGTTTTGAAACTATAAATCGATTTTTCTGCCCTTTTTTACTTTTCCGCACACATAGTGTAAGGTGAAAAGTATTGTAATCGGTCAAAATTTTGAAAACTTCAGAAACATGTTTTCTGGACGTTTCTGAGGTCAGAGAACCCGAATTA
>NW_022198176.1:0-4070 GCF_009176525.2 Contarinia nasturtii | reverse complement strand
AGTGACGCAAAATATACATACATATTTCATATGTATGTGGGTATTGCTTCACTTGGGGGACTGCCGTCCCCCATGATAAATTAATTGGATGGTGACTGAAATTATACAGTATTCAAGACTAACAAAATATTTGAATAAGCATGTTTTACTTTCTAATTGCTGAATTGATAAACCTAACGATGTTCAAATTAATCAATAAAATTATCATTTTTTCTATGTTAAAGAATTCGAGGCTGTTACATGAAAATATTTGGATGGATAATTTATATATTTGGACAAATATCACATCTCAAATTGATGATAAATGATATCACAAATATCACATTTGATATTTTCTATAGTACTTAAAAACCATTATATTCAGAGAAGCACTTTTAATTTTAATTCAATATTTTTCATTTTTCTTTCAATAAAAATAAATAAATCTGAGCGTGTTTGTCGATTTATAAACGCCATCTATTGCGAATTTGTACCATTTTTAGTAATGAGGGACTGGCGCTCATGTCAAGTTTTGTCATGTCGCTCCCATGATTGGTAGTGTGCATACGCAGTAGACTTTGTACACACATTCTATGCGATGTATACAACAATTGTACTTTCAATCTAAAAGTTTTTTTTACTCTATTAATAGACCGTGTGTACGAGGTTTTTAAAATATATAAATTGTTGAACGTCATCTGATTCCATTTTCACTGGGGTTGAAATCGGCTCTCCCTTTTTTGCGATTGCCTTGCAAACTATCTAGAGATTTAGTGACTAATTTGTGACAATTTATTGCTCAATAAGTTCCGCGCCTTTTTTATTCAGGCTTCACAGAAACAAGTATTCGAGTACGCTTACTCGCACTTGCGGTGTTAGTAGAGACTTCACCCCTCAAAATGAGTAACGCACTCTATTTTACTCTATTTTTGGTGTTAGTTTCATCAAACGTATGTGACGATACACTTAGCAATCATATTCGTTAGCGTATACACAGACTCATATGCATGCAACGAACATAACTCGTTGAACGGCAACGTACATATGTACTACACATGTATCTCTTTTTTCACTGTGATTCGTTTACTTCGATGAAACTAACACCAAAAATAGAGTTAAATAGAGTGCGTAACTCATTTTGAGGGGTAAAGCCTCTACTAACACCGCAAGTGCGAGTAAGCGTACTCTAATACTTGTTTCTGTGTTATTGGCCAAAAAATTGTAATTTCTACAAACACATTGTGTCACAAATTGTTTTTCGCTGCATTCTTAAATTGAATTGTCTCATTTTCATACTTTCATGTAAGAAATGCACATCGCGACGAATATTAACCATAAAGTTTTTGGCACTTCATGAAATATGATCAATCGCTTATTGCGGTTTCGTTCTACAAATAGATGGTACACCATCCCGTGTGAAAAATTACTGACTGGCTAGTCAGTTAACTAATTTGGGACGTCTTAAGCCAACTGAGATTGAAGTCATTTAAAGTTGATTTGCTTGATTTTTCAGTCAATTCCAGTAGAGAAAAATATAACTCAAATCAAATTCAACCACACTTAGCTATAGCCATCTAACGTCCCAAATTAGTCGCCTGTTTAAAATCAGAAAAATAGACGACCAAACTCTACAGTGTAGAAAGTTTTAGTTAACAAAATTAATTTTCAGTTGATATTAGCTAGACAGTCAGTCACTTTTTTTCACACTGAATGTCATACAATAACACTGGCTAACTTTTTGGCATTGTTCTTTAAAACAAAAACGCAAAGTGGCAAACATTTTCAAAGAATAACACCCGGTCATAATACAAAAGTACGCTTTCTGGTTTGCTTAATACTCTTAGATAATTTTATGGCTAAAAAAAGTTTTTTTCTCTTTTTTCCAGACGATGATGACGTCACAACATCAGGTGTCACGTTAGATGATGTGGATAAACGTGTAATATTCTTAAATCGGCCGCAGCCACAAAAATTTTGTAGCAACCGTATATCCACGGCAAAATATAGGTAAATAAAACCACAAAATTTAAACTATATTAATTTAATTTTTCCATCTTTCTTTTTCCTTTTAGCTTAATAAGTTTCCTACCTTCATTTTTATTTGAACAATTTCGAAGATATTCGAACTGTTTTTTTCTATTCATTGCATTACTTCAACAAATACCTGATGTTTCTCCAACGGGTCGATATACCACATTAGTTCCATTAATATTCATTCTAGCTGTAAGCGCCATTAAAGAAATTATTGAAGATTTTGTGAGTAAAATGACTTTCAACTCAACTCCGAAAATTAAATATCATTAGCAATTGATGTACGATTTGTTTTTTTTTAGAAACGTCACCGAGCGGATGATGACACCAATCATAGAGATGTGGAAACACTTCGCAATGGTCAATGGGTCGCCATCAAATGGCAAAATCTCGTTGTCGGCGACATTGTTCGAATTATCAATAATGCATTTTTTCCAGCCGATATGGTTTTATTGTCATCGAGTGAACCACAAGCAATGGCATTCATTGAAACGTCGAACTTGGATGGTGAAACGAACTTGAAAATCCGACAAGCGGTGCCAGGTAATTGTGTTAATTCAAATGTCTTTTATATTTAATATAGATTTATTGAAAATTGAATGTAACAAAGTTATCGAAATAACGAGTCAAGTATACGCATCTATCTGCCGAGAACTTCTGACTATAGTTCTCAACTTCTGACTATAGACAAGGAACAATTTGTAATGCTAATTCACCCATTACCAGGCACAAATTCACGGTCAAATTCGGACCCGGATTTGTGTGTAGTTTCAGTCATTTTCACGGTTGCCATTGCATAACATTCAGGTGTGAATACATGGAAAAGAGGAACGACAATCATTAGTATCAATTGAATCGTATATGAAATATCATTGTTTTAAATTAAAAACTTTACTCACCAACGGGCTCCTTCCCTCCGTACTACCGTTGTACTGTTCTTATGAACGCACAACAAGGCCGCAAAATTTGTGTAACACTAGCCTAGCCATGTTATCTAATCGTTAAAATATTTGTTTTATCTAATCATTTATGAATTCAATGCTGCTGCTTGTCAGTTGACATTGTTTGCATTCGGTGATCTTCTCAACGAATCATGCACTAGTACGCCAAACATCCGAGAAAGTTCTGTATACTTAGAAGCAAACACGAAACAATGAATAGACTCTACTTTCAATTGGAGCAGCATCATCATCCTGAACATTTAATGGCCAATTTTTGTAGGTAACTTTAACCTTTAGCATTAAACGCCCATTCCGAAGTATTCCACACATGGGAGCGACGTGAAAAAACTTGACATCAGCGCCAGTTCCTCATAACTAAAAAATACAAATTCGTAATAGATGGCGCTTATAAATCGACAAACACGCTTAGATTTTATTTGAAGAAAAATGAAAAATATTGAAACATTTTTAAAGTAGTTAATTTAATGATTTCAATTTATTTAAATTTAAAAGATGTGACTTCTAGTGCTACTTTTGATTACAATGGTTTTCAAAGTATCATAGAAAATATCAAATGTGATATTTGTGTTTCGATATGTCAAAAAAGTTGTATTATAATCTTTATTCACCGCCAAAAACTGGCTGAATCATAGTTTGAGTTGTACATATTTAATACATGGTGGGGAAAAAAGTTTTCTGATTGCACTCGGATACAATGAGTCAAGTCTTAGATAAAAAATAAAATAAAAGATATCACAGTGAATCACATTAGATCGTTCAAAAAAAAACCTCTATCAAGGTGAAGAACGAGTGACGAAACCAACATTTGAAACACAAAATTTCTAATATCAATTTTGTGACGAAAATAGTTGGTAGATATATTTTCTGTGTACTGTGAATATAAACTTAATATACATTTGTATATTCGAAACGTCGACTATTAGCAAGTCGACTTTTCAACACACTAAGGTGGTTTCGTCACTCGCGTGAACTGCCGTCCGCTGTGATAGTTAATTGGTTTGTTTGTTTTACAGTTTTGTGTTGTTGTTGTTATTGTTATATTACATGTAATCATAGGTGTTAATTTTTCTACTAATTAGTAGAATTTTTATCAGTTTA
>NW_022198175.1:0-1055 GCF_009176525.2 Contarinia nasturtii | reverse complement strand
TGTGTGTGTTCTCGCTTGTTTTTGCATTTTCGTTCTAATTGAAATTGATGTTACCGCTTAGCGTAAATGATATCAAATATTTTAGATGAAAATTACTGAACCACTTATTCCTCGCTTGCACACACACTCACAATGCAATTACTGATAATGTTGTTCAAAACTGAAAAAGTAAGTCAAAGTAAATTTGGAAATTGTAGTTACAAAAACTCGGTTTCATTTGATGTTTTACACAGTCGAAATTTCCTTTGATTATTAAATATGACATTTATTATTATTCTTTCTGGGTATTTTGGCACATGAAAACAAACATCATTTTGAAGACAGTCATGTCATCGGATAACATTTCAAATCAAAATCAATAATGAAGTAAGATCGAGGTAAATTCGATTAAAACACACAGGGAGATGTTGTTTGTCGGTTATGAAGTTAAAATAAACTAGGTGCTTCTGACTCTGCTCGAATACCATTTTTGTTCCGGTAGTCGTACTCGATTACATTATACTCAGTGAGCTTCCATAAAAAACACATTAAAGAAATTGCATAATTGTTCAATGCTCATATCTGTCAAATCTCTGTTGAGCCTTCAAGTGTTCGCAAATATACTACAATACATCTATTTAGACAATATATTTAGCTGCTGTCATCTGGATATTTCAGCTCATCTGGATGCCGTCAGCAGATGATGCGAAGTGAAAACAATAGAAGTGATTGTTATAGTTATACCATATATAACAAGCTTATATACCTACAGTCTGCATCTATTTAAATGCATAAAAAAATCGTAAAGTAGCATTATTCGAAAAGAGTCAGAATTCCCTGGGATATAAGAGAGCGTTGACCATTTACAATGCATACGTATGAACGGTGAACGATGATCGATAATTGAAAGACGATAAGTGAAAAAACCCGTAATTGCGCATTTGCATCACAGGTTCAATCACGTCACTTCATTTTCATTGGTTAAATTTGTGGTTTCTTTATTATATTTAGTATATTTGGTTCCAATAAACAATTGTTGGGGCAAATTCATCCATTATCGGGCATATGTTGACGGT
>NW_022198174.1:0-1128 GCF_009176525.2 Contarinia nasturtii | reverse complement strand
GTCTCTGTATAGTATCTAGAATCAACCTTTGTTTCATAAGTTTTTTTCAATGATTTTCACATTCAAAACCAACTACATCGATTGAAATAAGCTAAATTGAAGTTTGTCACCAATTAAAATTGCATAAATGTTGCAGTTCTTCTATGTGCACACGACACACTGAGCATGATTCAATTTGAAATTTCCATAAGCACAATTTGACCCAGTTGGATAATATTTATTTAAATAATGTTTAAGTGAAGAAAAAAGTTGTTATGAATCAGAGCCATTAACTTCGGATTTCATGTAGAAAAAGCAAACATGTCATTTCAAACACTTAAACTGTTCAAAATTGGACAGTTGAAAATGCAACGATCAGTCGCTGCGACAAAAATGTTCCAATTCAAAACAATTTTCGCAATTACAAAAAATTAAATAAAATTTTCTAAGCGTACAGTATTTTAATTAAATTAATAACAATCTTGGGTTTTGTATTACAACTGAGAAGATGCTGCGTTTAACCTAACATAAAATGATCATTTTCGCATAGATTTTAAATTTATTGGGATTTTTAACTTCTTCGGTTTGATACCACAGGTGTGCCGACGATCTCTCAGAGAAGGAAAAATGGTTTGTATCAGAAGGTGGATGTCTTGACCAACATAAAAATCCAACAAATTGAAAGATTTTAAAAATTTAGACGAGGGATAAACATTTTTTTTTTTCATTTTCGAGTGCAAAACTCCTCTCTTCTCAGCTATGGTTCACGTGAATACGACATACACACTTCAAAACAAATACTGATGCATATTTGTGCGGGAATAGAGTTTTTAATAATATTAAGATTCAAAATGATGCGAAACTTGACTCTGTCAATTAATATGCAAACGAAGTCGATAATCCGAGTTTCGGCGTAGACCGACAGTATATTTGTAAACATCAAAGTCGATAAATGCAATTCTAACATGAAGAATTATAATAAAATTCAAAGTACAAGTTCCTGATTGACTACAAAAAATCGAAAATAACAGACAAACAAATATTTGCAAAACAAAACTAGTTTATTGTTATTAGAAAATCGAATGCATTTCGAACGACAACTGAGCGTTCATCTTCAGCGCAACGCTAACATACACTAAACAGAAAGAA